>NC_084629.1:30186831-30331831 GCF_033978795.1 Nerophis ophidion | reverse complement strand
TGACAGCATGATGAGCTACAGGTGGTTATTATAACAACAATCCGAAAGTAATGAATTATTAATTTCCTACACATTTTGATGTCCCTCTGAATTCAGGCATATTGCCTGGTTTGATCAATAGGTGTGAATACGGCAGCTTTTTATCTTCTCTGCTTGTGTGCAATGACAATAAATGTATATACATATTTTTTGAAGATGCAAATGCTAAAAGCAGTAAATACACAACTCTGAACTAGAGAGAGGAGAGCAGTGCAAGAAGACAGATAACACAGAGAAATGGAGCGTTAGCACATCTGCTAGCCGAGGGTGTCTCCTCTGGTCCAGTGGATTTGCATGTAAGTGTGTGTGCGTGCGTGTTTGTGTAGGTGTGTGTGTGCATGCGCGCGCATGAGTGTGTGGGCGCTGCGCATTTGTGTTTGTCCAGGCGTCAGTACACCTGCACAGACTGAGTGGGCTTGCTCAGTGGGCTGGCGTGGAGCTCTGCGGTTTCCCCCCGCAGGCCATCTCTATGTCAGGCCCTGCCAAGGTCAGCCTCCTGCCGGGGGGGCGGTGGGCGGATGGCGCGGGTGGGGGTGAGGAGGGGGACACGCCAGCATGACCACCCTGACCGACCTCAGCATGCATAAAGTGTCGAACAAGCCACCGCAGCGCTCAGGTGGCTTGTTTTGTGAAAAAAATAATATACATACAGTATATATATATATATATATGTATATATATATACATATATATACATATACATAAAATACGAATAATTATACACATTGAATGACTTAAATAGAAAAAATAAATATAAAAACAAAAAGAAGATGAAGAATTACAAAATAATATTGAACAGGTAAAATTATCTGAAATAAGCTTCATGCTAATAGGCTGGCTCTGTTTTATTTATTTGTATTAAAAAGGGATGTGAATCTTACAACATTCCATTTGATTCCCATTCGTGTGGGGACGGGTCGATTCTTAACTAGAAGAATGCTCCAATGTTGAAGTTGAAGTGAAATGCTGACAGAATGTAGTATGAATGTACGAATAGTTTGAATGTTGGAATGTTCTGAATGTTGAAAAGCTGACTTCTGAACTGAAATGCTAATAGAAGGTAGGATGAATGTAGAAAGGGTTTGAATGTTGAAATCGTTAAAACGCTGAATTGGTTTGAATGTTCAAACGGTTTGAATGTTGAAGAGTTTGAATTTCCAGGGAAACGGGAATTTGGCTTGGAACTTGGGAAAGTGTTAGTTTGAATGTCCAGGATGAGGGAAATGTGTTGAAGGTGGAATGGTTTGAATAGGTTGAAAAATGTGGGAATCGTGCGACTTGGAAAAATGTCCCATTCATCTCAATGAGAACTTCCTGGAAATTTGGGGATTTTAGGAAAAGCAGGATTTTTTTTTTAAAACGATTGTCCTGAATGAGCTGAATTGGTCGGTGTTGGAATTGTTTAAATCGGTCAAGAAATGTTGAATTAGTAACAGTTTTTAATAGAGAAATTCCTGGAATTTCTCTATAAAACCAGGATTTGTTCTAGTTCCTTAACCAACTATGTTTTATTTCCTGAATATTGACATTGTTTTGAGGGTGGAACGGTTGAAATGTGTTGAAAAATGTGAAAAGAGCAGTCGAACTTAAGAAGGGTGGAAATAGGTTACCAAAAATGTTAATTCTTGGAAATTTGTTGCATGTGGAAAAATAGTATTCTGAATTTCCAGGATGAGTTGAATGGGTTGAAGGTGGAATGGTTTGAATAGGTTGAAAAATTTGGGAATCATGCAACTTGGAAAAATGTCCCATTCATTTCAATGAAAACTTCCTGGAAATTTGGGGATTTTTAAGGAAAAGCGGGAATTTTTTGAAAATGATTAGGTGCATGAATGTCCTGAATGAGCTGAAATGGTTGGTGTTTGAATTTTTTAATCGGTCAAGAAATGTTGAATTAGTAACAGTTTTTAATAGAGAAATTCCTGGAATTTCTAGGAAAACGTGGAATTTTTCTAGTTCCTTGACCAACTTCATTTTTTTCCTGAGTATTGAGATTGTTTTGATTGTGGAACGGTTGAAATGTGTTGAAAAATGTGAAAAGAGTGGACAAACTTAAGAAAAGTGGAAATAGGTTACCAAATACGTTAATTCCTGGAAATTAGTTGAATGTGGAAAAATAGTAGTTTGAATGACCAGGTTTAGTTGAATGTGTTGAAGGTGGAATGGTTTCAAATGGGTTGAAGAATGTGGGAATTGTGGAAGTTAAAACATGGCCAATTCATTTTGAATGGGGAAAAATGCAAAAAAAAAAAAAAGAAATTACAGGAAATCCGGGAATTTTTTAAAGAATTGCCGATTGTAGCTGAGATAGGCGCCAGCGCCCCCCGCAACCCCGAAAGGGAATAAGCGGTAGGAAATGGATGGATGGATTGTCGAAGTACAGCACACAATTCCTGAACTAGCTGAATATTTTGAAGTTGGAACGGTTTGAATGACATGAAACATGTGGTAATTGGGGATCTTTTTAGAATGTCCCATTGATTTCGATGGGAATTTCAGAAAAATTAAGAATTCCGGGAAAAGCAAGATTTTTTTTGAAGATGGTAAAAAGTTTGAATGGTCTGAATGAGAAAAGTCGAAGTAGTAACATGTTGGGTTGAGAAATGGTATTATAGAATTCCTGGAATTTGGAAAAAAAAAGGTAATTTTTCCAGTTCAAAAAACAACTTAGTTTGTTTGTCCGGATTAAGAGGAATGTTTTGATGGTGAAGTGGGTTGAAAAATGTGAAAAGGAGTAGTTGCCAGAAAAAAGGGTGGAAATAGAGCTTTAGAAAAGCAGGAATTCTGGAAAACCCTGAAATTTTTGGAAAAATTATAGTTTAAATTTCCAGAATGGTGGAATAGGTTTAAGGTAGAAGGGTTTGAATAGGTTGAAAAATGTGGAAACTGTGAAAGTTTGAAAAATGGCCAATTCATTTTGAATTGGGAAAAATGTCCCGGAAAACCTGTAAATTCTGGGAAATCTGGTGATTTTTTTTTTAAATAACAATGTTTCCATTCACAGTAATGCACTGTACTATAGATTTTACAATAAAAAAAATGTGCAGTTCAGTCACAATAGTTTTACCCAAAAAATCACAGTTTTACCAATTTTCCATTCATAGTAATTCACTATAAAAAGAACAACCGTAGATTTTGTGGTACAAAACTGGCTGATCGTTCACCAGAATTTAACCATAGAAAGAACGTACCATTTTTACGTTTACAGTAATACACTGTAAAAAAACGACTGTAGATTGTTTGGTTAAAAAAACCTGCCAGCTCAGTCACTTGAATTTTACCGTAAAAATCCCGGTGGTACCAATTATCCATTTATAATAATGCACTATAAAAAGAAGAACCGTTGATTTTGGGGTACAAAACTGGCAGATTGTTCGCCAGAATTTAGCCATAAAAATAATGTACCGTTTTTATTATTTACAGTAATACACTGTAAAAACGACGATCATAGATTTTGCAATAAATAAACTTGTAATTCAGTCATGAGAGTTTTACCGTTAAAATAACAGTAGCACCAATTTTCCATTAACTGTAATGCACTATAAAAAGAACAACCGTATATTTTGCGGTACAAAACTGGCCGATGGATCCCCAGAATTCACCCATAAAAATAACGTACCTTTTTTACACTTACAGTAATACACTATTAAAAAAAATCTGCCAGGTCAGTCACTTGAATTTTCCAGTAAAAATCCCAGTGGTACCAATTTTCCATTCATAGTAATGCACTATAAAAAGAACAACCGTAGATTTTGCGGTACAAAACTGGCAGATTGTTCGCCAGAATTTACCCATAAAAATAGCGTACCAATTTGACATTTACAGTGATACACTGTAAAAATAACTACCATAGATTTTGCAATAAAAAACTTGCAGTTCTGTCACGAGAGTTTTAGCGTAAAAATTCCAGTAGTACCCATTTTCCATTAATAGTAATGCACTATAAAAAGAACAACAGTATGTTTTGCGGTACAAATTTGGCCAATCGTTCGCCAGAATTTACCCATTAAAATAAGGTACTGTTTTTACATTTACAGTTGTAAAAACAACGACTTTAGATTTTTCGGTTAAAAAAAACCTGTCAGCTCAGTCACTTGAATTTTACCGTAAAAATCACAGCGGTACCAATTTTAAATTTACAGTAATGCACCGTAAAAACGACAATTGTAGATTTTAGGTAAAACGCTAAGAATGACAGTTGTACCGTTTTTATTTCGGTTTATTTCTGTGAAATTTTGCCGTAAAAATCTGGCGATCGAGCAGTTTTTTTACTATAAAACCAATATATATTTTATTATTATCCAGTGTAGGAATACTGTATGAATGTCCCGATCCGAAATTTTTGCTCCGAGGACTATTTTACCACCAAAAAATGCTTACTTAACACTTGTACTGTATCACATGTTGCAATGTTATCTTACTTGGTCCAACCGCATCAGTTTTGTAATGTTTAATAGCAACAACAACAAAAAAAGGTGCCCTTCAGTTCCACCCACATCTTTCTGCTGGCGGGCAAAGAGCTTGGTGTTGTTCAACAGAAATCCCCGCTTGCTTCTCGTTGTGTTTTGTAGTATTTTTAGGTGGGTGTTGCATGGGATGGCCGTCCGTGAAGGTAGACGTGAAACCTGTTCAATGCACTTACATTAAAGGCCTACTGAAACCCACTGAAACCCACTACTACCCACCACGTCTGATAGTTTATATATCAATGATGAAATATTAAAATTGCAACACATGCCAATACGGCCTTTTTAGTTTACTAAATTGCAATTTTAAATTTCCCGTGACTTTTTTCTTAAAAACGTCGCGTAAAGATGACGAGTACGTGTGACGTCACGGGCTGTTATGAATATGAGCGCTGCACACACACACACAGCTAAAAGTCGTCTGCTTTAACGGCATAATTACACAGTATTTTGGAGATCTGTGTTGCTGAATCTTTTGCAATTTGTTCAATTAACATTGGAGAAGTCAAAGTAGAAGGACGGAGTTGGGAAGCTTTAGCCTTTAGCCACACAAACACACGGTGATTCCTTGTTTAAAATTCACAGAGGTGAAACTTTCCTATGGATTAGAGCGGACATGGATCCCGACTACATGTCAACCAGCAGGTTTTGGTGAGAAAATTGTGGTAAAAAGTCGCCTCTTACTGGATATCAGCTGAGCTTGTGCCGTCCCATACAGCTGCCGTCGACTTCCCCGAGACACTGAGCGTCATCTCCCGGCCGTGGACGTACACTTCCGACTATCAGGTACTGTTAAACTCACTAAAACACTAGCAACACAATAGAAAGATAAGGGATTTTCCAGAATTATCCTAGTAAATGTCTCTAAAAACATATGAATCCGTCTCAATGCAACGCGATTACAATCGCATTTTTTTTTTTTTCTAGTCCGTTGCTATCAATATCCTCAAACACAAATCTTTCATCTTCGCTCAAATTAATGGGGAAATTGTCGTTTTCTCGGTCGGAATAGCTGTTTTTGTTGGAGACTCCCTATTAAAATCAATGTGAATATAAGGAGCTGTCACGCCAAATTTCTTCCCCGTTACAAAAACCTTCTCCCCGGGAGACATTTGGCGTGAAAGCCCCTCCAATGCCTGAAGGACCCCAATGAGGGCGTGACAATACCAAGTTATATGACTCTTAAGGGTTACAGCTGCAAAATTAGCAAAGCAAAAATAGCTTGAAAGGTTAGCAGGCTGGAATGCTAATATTTTTTCCTCACCGTTAAGGGTTACAGCTGCAAAATTAGAGAAACAAAAATAGCTTGAAAGGTTAGCATGCTGGAATGCTAATATTTTTCTCCCACTGCTAAGGGTTACAACTGCAAAATTAGCGAAACAAAAATAGCTTGAACGGTTAGCATGCTGGATTGCTAATATTTTTTCCTCACCGTTATTTTTCACCTATGACAATCAGCCAATTATAATGCTTTTAAAACAGGCAGCTGTTTGGGCTGCTTTAAGGTCCTTCCACCCTTATTGGGGTCTTTCAAGTAGTTTCTTCCGGGGGGAAGGTTTTTGTAGGGGTGAAGAAATTTGGCGTGACAGCGCCATCAACATGTGACGTCATCGTCTGCGACTTCCGGTAGAGGCAGGGCTTTTCTCCAGTTGCGAACTTTATCGTGGATGTTCTCTACTAAATCCTTTCAGCAAAAATATGACAATATCGCGAAATGATGAAGTATGACACATAGAATGGACCTGTTATCCCCGTTTAAATAAGAAAATCTCATTTCAGTAGGCCTTTAACACTTGGAAACCAAGTGTCTACTCTGACCGGTTTGGCATTGAGCAATTAACACTCCATTAGAAAGCCCTCCATCTATCCATCCATCCATTCATGCGGTCTATATCACTCCCTTCTTATTTCAACTCCTCCATTGAGCGCGTCCAAGACCCCATTCATCTTGTGTGTCCTTCCCCCGCATCCTCCCATCTCCACCCGACCATTTTGTCCGGCAAACAAGACGGACGGACGCCAGGCTCTGGTTATCTGAGGTGAAACCGGAGGAATATTAAATGGCCTCACTGTACATTGTCGATTGTGTCCGTGAATCCCGTCTTCTCTCAGCCAATCACGGCACTCCTAAACTCCGGCACGCGCGCACCGCTTCCGTCGGCCATGCAGATGAGTCCCCTTGCCTTTACCTTTAATTAGGGTTCCCAGGAGGGGCCTCACAGTGTCTGTGTGAGCCTCGCATTCTTTCATCCAGACAGGAAACACCCTGGAGGGAAGTGGATGCAATGGGATCAGGCGCTATCCCAGATGCACTTGAATAAAAGCAGTCATTATGTCGAATTGTTCCTGCGTTATCTAAGCCTGGTCACACACGCTGCGGATTATTAACAGTAATAGAAAAAAAATGCATCTAAAAATAAGTGCACTATTGCACTTTGCAAGGACCACACCCATAAGGATAAAACTCTTATTATTTACGTTGTTTGGACAATAATATGAAACATGCTTGCAATTCCGTGTAAAAGTAACAACATAAACATATTTTTTTTGTAATTATGTGTGACTGTTGCCCTTCAGTAATAATATTCAACTGTGCCTGATCCCATTGCATGTATGATTATTATACAATATGATTATTTGAATATGATACATCCATCCATTTTCTACAGCTAGTCCCTCTCGGGGTGGCAGGGGGTTGGTTTGAGGGGTGTAGCCGATCCCAGCTGCACTGAGGCCGAAGTATCTACTACAATTCCAGTATTATAAAACAAAAAATGTCATGTATTTTATTTTTGATTATTCAGAATTCCCAGCAGGCACAAGACAGTGATGCAACATTGATTATAAAGTCATGTTTTTTCAGAAATGGACTTCCAAACAACGCTGAAAAATAGTTGTATTTGTAAATAGAGACTACGTTGATGTCTAATGTTGGATCCACGTTGTTGGCTGGGAATCGACCAAAATTCTATGCCGAATCACCCTCTCAACCTGACATTGATTAAACGTCGTCGAAAAGCATGTTGTTTCAACGTTGTATATGTGTGGTAGAATATTGGTTGGGAAATGACCAAATTTCAATGGTCAAAATAACGTCAGAACCCAACATTGATTAAAGGTTGTCTAAAAGCATGTTGTTTAAACGTTGTATATGTGTGGTACAATAGTGATTGGGAAATGACCAAAATTCAATGGTCACATTAACATCAACATTGATTAAACGTTGTCGAAAAGCATGTTCTTTCAATGTTGTATATGTGTGGTAGAATATTGGTTGGGAAATTACCAAATTTCCCTGGTCAAATTAACGTCAACACAAGACATTGATTAAACGTCGTCAAAAACATGTTTCAATGTTTTTTGTATATGTGTTGTAGAATATTGGTTGGGGAAATGACCACATTTCAATGTTCAAATCAATACCAATGTCCGACATTGATTAAACGTTGTCGAAAAGCATGTTGTTTCAACGTTGTTTTTTGTTTGGTAGAATATTGGTTGGGAAATGACCAAATTTCAATGGTCAAATCAGTGCCAAAATCCAACATTGATTAAACGTCATCAAAAAGCATCTTCTTTCAATGTTGTATATGTGTGGTCGAAAATTGGTTGGGAAATGACCAAATTTGAATGGTCAAATTAACGTCAACACAAGACATTGATTAAACGTCGTCAAAAAGCATGTTGTTTCTACGTTGTATATGTGTTGTAGAATATTGGTTAGGAAATGACCACATTTCAATGGTCAAGTCAATGCCAACACCTGACATTGATTAAACGTTGTCAAAAAGCATGTTGTTTCAATGTTGTATATGTGTGGTAGAATATTAGTTGGGAAATGACCAAATTTCAATGGTCAAATTAACGTCAACAACCGACATTGATTAAACGTCGTCAAAAAGCAATTTGTTTTAATGTTGTATATGTGTGGTAAAATATTAATTGGGAAATGACCAAATTTCAATGGTCAAATTAACGTCAACACAAAACATTGATTAAACATCGTCGAAAGGCATGTTGTTTCAATGTTGTATATGTGTTGTAGAATATTGGTTGGGAAATTACCACATTTCAATGGTCAAATCAATGCCAACACCTGACATCGATTAAACGTTGTCAAAAAGAATGTTGTTTCAACGTTGTATATGTATTGTAGAATATTAGTTGGGAAATGACCAAATTTCACAGGTCAAATGAACGCCAGAGCCCAACATTGATTAAAGGTTGTCAAAAAGCATGTTGTTTCAACGTTGTATATGTGTGGTAGAATATTAGTTGGGAAATGACCAAATTTCAATGGTCAAATTAACGTCATTACAAAACATTGATTAAACATCGTCGAAAGGCATGTTGTTTCAATGTTGTATATGTGTTGTAGAATATTGGTTAGGAAATGACCAAATTTCAATGGTCAAATCAATGCCAGCACCTGACATTGATTAAACGTTGTCAAAAAGCATGTTGTTTCAATGTTGTATACGTGTGGTAGAATATTAGTTGGGAAATGACCAAATTTCAATGGTCAAATTAACGTCATTACAAAACATTGATTAAACATCGTCGAAAGGCATGTTGTTTCAATGTTGTATATGTGTTGTAGAATATTGGTTAGGGAAATGACCAAATTTCAATGGTCAAATTAACGTCAACACAAAACATTGATTAAACATCGTCGAAAGGCATGTTGTTTCAATGTTGTATATGTGTTGTAGAATATTGGTTGGAAAATGACCAAATTTCAATGGTCAAATTAACATCAACAACCGACATTGATTAAGCATCGTCAAAAAGCATGGTGTTTCAATGTTTTATATGTGTTGTAGAATATTGGTTGGGGAAATGACCAAATTTCAATGGTCAAATTAACGTCAACACAAGACATTGATTAAACTTTGTCAAAAAGCATGTTGTTTCAATGTTGTATATGTGTTGTAGAATATTGGTTGGGAAATGACCAAATTTCAATGGTCAAATTAACGCCAAATTCCAACATTGATTGAACGTCGTCGAAAAGCATGTTGTTTCAATGTTGTATATGTGTTGTAGAATATTGGTTAGGAAATGACCAAATTTCAATGGTCAAATCAATGCCAGCACCTGACATTGATTAAACGTTGTCAAAAAGCATGTTGTTTCAATGTTGTATACGTGTGGTAGAATATTAGTTGGGAAATGACCAAATTTCAATGGTCAAATTAACGTCATTACAAAACATTGATTAAACATCGTCGAAAGGCATGTTGTTTCAATGTTGTATATGTGTTGTAGAATATTGATTGGGAAATGACCAAATTTCAATGGTCAAATCAATGCCAACACCTCACATTGATTAAACGTTGTCAAAAAGCATGTTGTTTCAATCTTCTATATGTGTTGTAGAATATTGGTTGGGAATTGACCAAATTTCAATGGTCAAATTAACGCCAAATTCCAACATTGATTGAACGTCGTCGAAAAGCATGTTGTTTCAATGTTTTGTATGTGTGGTAGAATATTGGTTGGGAAATGACCACATTTCAATGGTCAAATGAACGTCAGAGCCCAACATTGATTAAAGGATGTCAAGAAACATGTTGTTTCAACATTGTATATGTGTGGTAGAATATTGGTTGGGAAATGACCAAATTTCAATGGTCAAATTAACGTCAACACCCGACATTGATTAAACGTCCTCGAAAAGCGTGTTGATTCAACATTGTATATGTGTGGTAGAATATTGGTTGGTAAATGAGCAAAATTCAATGGTCAAATTAACGTCAACACAAGACTTTGATTAAACGTCGTCAAAAGGCATGTTGTTTCAACGTTGTATATGTGTGGTAGAATATTGGTTAGGGAAATGACCGAATTTCAATGGTTAAATCATTGCCAACACCCGACATTGATTAAAGGTTGTCAAAAAGCATGTTGTTTCAACGTTGTATATGTGTGGTAGAATATTTGTTGGTAAATGACCAAATTTCAATGGTCAAATTAACGTCAACAACCGACATTGATATAAATGTCGTAAAAAAGCATGTTGTTTCAATGCTTTATATGTGTTGTAGAATATTGGTTGGAGTAATGACCAAATTTCAATGGTCAAATGAACGTCAGAGTCCAACATTGATTAAAGGTTGTCAAAAAGCATGTTGTTTCAACGTTGTATATGTGTGGTAGAATATTGGTTGGGAAATGACCAAATTTCAATGGTCAAATTAACATCAACAACCGACATTGATTAAACATCGTCAAAAAGCATGTTGTTTCAATGTTTTATATGTGTTGTAGAATATTGGTTGGGGAAATGACCAAATTTCAATGGTCAAATTAACGTCAACACAAGACATTGATTAAACGTTGTCAAAAAGCATGTTGTTTCAATGTTGTATATGTGTTGTAAAATATTGGTTGGGAATTGACCAAATTTCAATGGTCAAATTAACGCCAAATTCCAACATTGATTGAACGTCATCGAAAAGCATGTTGTTTCAATGTTTTGTATGTGTGGTAGAATATTGGTTGGGAAATTACCACATTTCAATGGTCAAATGAACGTCAGAGCCCAACATTGATTAAAGGATGTCAAGAAGCATGTTGTTTCAACATTGTATATGTGTGGTAGAATATTGGTTGGGAAATGACCAAATTTCAATGGTCAAATTAACGTCAACACCCGACATTGATTAAACGTCCTCGAAAAGCATGTTGATTCAACATTGTATATGAGTGGTAGAATATTGGTTGGTAAATGAGCAAAATTCAATGGTCAAATCAACGTCAACACAAGACTTTGATTAAACGTCGTCAAAAGGCATGTTGTTTCAACGTTGTATATGTGTGGTAGAATATTGGTTAGGGAAATGACCAAATTTCAATGGTCAAATTAACGTCAACACAAAACATTGATTAAACATCGTCGAAAGGCATGTTGTTTCAATGTTGTATATGTGTTGTAGAATATTGGTTGGGAAATGACCAAATTTCAATGGTCAAATTAACGTCAACACAAAACATTGATTAAACATCGTCGAAAGGCATGTTGTTTCAATGTTGTATATGTGTTGTAGAATATTGGTTGGGAAATGACCAAATTTCAATGGTCAAATTAACATCAACAACCGACATTGATTAAGCATCGTCAAAAAGCATGGTGTTTCAATGTTTTATATGTGTTGTAGAATATTGGTTGGGGAAATGACCAAATTTCAATGGTCAAATTAACGTCAACACAAGACATTGATTAAACTTTGTCAAAAAGCATGTTGTTTCAATGTTGTATATGTGTTGTAGAATATTGGTTGGGAAATGACCAAATTTCAATGGTCAAATTAACGCCAAATTCCAACATTGATTGAACGTCGTCGAAAAGCATGTTGTTTCAATGTTGTATATGTGTTGTAGAATATTGGTTAGGAAATGACCAAATTTCAATGGTCAAATCAATGCCAGCACCTGACATTGATTAAACGTTGTCAAAAAGCATGTTGTTTCAATGTTGTATACGTGTGGTAGAATATTAGTTGGGAAATGACCAAATTTCAATGGTCAAATTAACGTCATTACAAAACATTGATTAAACATCGTCGAAAGGCATGTTGTTTCAATGTTGTATATGTGTTGTAGAATATTGATTGGGAAATGACCAAATTTCAATGGTCAAATCAATGCCAACACCTCACATTGATTAAACGTTGTCAAAAAGCATGTTGTTTCAATCTTCTATATGTGTTGTAGAATATTGGTTGGGAATTGACCAAATTTCAATGGTCAAATTAACGCCAAATTCCAACATTGATTGAACGTCGTCGAAAAGCATGTTGTTTCAATGTTTTGTATGTGTGGTAGAATATTGGTTGGGAAATGACCACATTTCAATGGTCAAATGAACGTCAATCAATCAATCAATCAATGTTTATTTATATAGCCCCAAATCACAAATGTCTCAAAGGACTGCACAAATCATTACGACTACAACATCCTCGGAAGAACCCACAAAAGGGCAAGGAAAACTCACACCCAGTGGGCAGGGAGAATTCACATTCAGTGGGACGCCAGCGACAATGCTGACTATGAGAAACCTTGGAGAGGACCTCAGATGTGGGCAACCCCCCCCTCTAGGGGACCGAAAGCAATGGATGTCGAGCGGGTCCAACATGATACTGTGAAAGTTCAATCCATAGTGGCTCCAAGACAGCAGCGAGAGTCCCGTCCACAGGAAACCATCTGAAGCGGATCAGCAGCGTAGAGATGTCCCCAACCGATACAGGCGAGCGGTCCATCCTGGGTCCCGACGAGCGGTCCATCCTGGGTCTCGACTCTGGACAGTCAGTACTTCATCCATGGTCATCGGACCGGACCCCCTCCACAAGGGAGGGGGGGACATAGGAGAAAGAAAAGAAGCGGCAGATCAACTGGTCTAAAAAGGAGGTCTATTTAAAGGCTAGAGTATACAAATGAGTTTTAAGATGAGACTTAAATGCTTCTACTGAGGTAGCATCTCGAACTGTTACCGGGAGGGCATTCCAGAGTACTGGAGCCCGAACGGAAAACGCTCTATAGCCCGCAGACTTTTTTTGAGCTCTAGGAATCACTAATAAGCCGGAGTCTTTTGAACGCAGATTTCTTGCCGGGACATACGGTACAATACAATCGGCAAGATAGGCTGGAGCTAGACCGTGTAGTATTTTATACGTAAGTAATAAAACCTTAAAGTCACATCTTAAGTGCACAGGAAGCCAGTGCAGGTGAGCCAGTACAGGCGTAATATGATCAAACTTTCTTGTTCTTGTCAAAAGTCTAGCAGCCGCATTTTGTACCAACTGTAATCTTTTAATGCTAGACATGGGGAGACCCGAAAATAATACGTTACAGTAATCGAGACGAGACGTAACAAACGCATGGATAATGATCTCGGCGTCTTTAGTGGACAAAATGGAGCGAATTTTAGCGATATTACGGAGATGAAAGAAGGCCGTTTTAGTAACGCTTTTAATGTGTGACTCAAAGGAGAGAGTTGGGTCGAAGATAATACCCAGATTTTTTACAGAGTCACCTTGTTTTATTATTTGGTTGTCAAATGTTAAAGTTGTATTATTAAATAGAGGTCGGTGTCTAGCAGGACCGATAATCAGCATTTCCGTTTTTTTGGCATTAAGTTGCAAAAAGTTAGCGGACATCCATTGTTTAATTTCATTAAGACACGCTTCCAACTGACTACAGTCCGGCATGTTGGTCAGCTTTAGGGGCATGTAAAGTTGGGTGTCATCAGCATAACAGTGAAAGCTAATACCGTATTTGCGTATGATGTCACCTAGCGGCAGCATGTAGATGCTGAAGAGTACAGGGCCAAGGACCGAACCCTGGGGAACTCCACACGTTACCTTAACATAGTCCGAGGTCACACTGTTATAGGAGACGCACTGCATCCTATCAGTAAGATAAGAGTTAAACCATGACAGGGCTGAGTCCGACATACCAATTCGTATTTTGATACGCTCTAATAAAATATTATGATCGACGGTATCGAAAGCAGCGCTAAGATCGAGGAGCAGCAACATAGATGACGCATCAGAGTCCATCGTTAGCAATAGATCATTAGTCAATTTTGCGAGGGCTGTCTCAGTCGAGTGATTTGCCCTGAAACCGGATTGAAAGGTTTCACATAGATTGTTAAACGCTAAGTGCTCATTTAGCTGCTCCGCAACAATTTTTTCGAGGATTTTCGAAATAAAGGGAAGGTGAGACACCGGTCGGTAGTTTACCATGAGGTCAGGATCGAGGTTGGGTCTTTTAAGGAGAGGATGAATAACCGCTTTTTTGAATGCAACGGGAACAGTGCCCGAGGAAAGTGATAAGTTTATAATATTTAGCACTGATGGACCTAATAATACAAAAAGCTCCTTGATAAGTTTCCCAGGAAGTGGGTCAAGTAAACATGTTGTTTGTTTTATTCCATTTACACGTTGTAACAATCCTTCTAATGTTATTTCATCAAAACGAGAGAAACTATTTTGGATATTTGCAGTATCCGCCGTATATACAATCGTATCTGTGTTACTATAACCCCGTTGTAGCTGGGACGCATTGTCTTTAATCTCCTTTCTAATAAGTTCAATTTTCTTATTAAAGAACTTCATAAAGTCATCTGCCGAATGGGTGGAGCTACTGGAAGGAGTCCCTTGTTGGGTTAGCGATGCTACAGTACTAAACAAAAATTTTGGATCGTTTTTATTAATGCGGATGAGATTTGAGTAATAATTAGTTTTAGCTAAGGTAAGCATGCGTTTATAAGTTATTAAACTATCACTCCATGCTTGATGGTGCACCTCAAGTTTAGTCGTGCGCCATTTGCGTTCCAGCTTTCTACATAATAATTTCTGAGCTCTAGTTTCTTCAGTAAACCATGGCGTACGCCTTTTTGGAGCCTTTTTTAACTTCAGCGGTGCTATACTATCAATGGTTTCGCGCAGGGCGTTGTTAAAGTTGTTAGTGAGGTTATCAATAGAGCCCACATACTTTGGGAACGGTGCCATTACCGAGGGCAGTAGGTCCGCAAGAGTCGTCGTTGTGGCAGCATTAATGTTGCGGCTGCTATAGCAGTTATTATTCTTATTAGCTTGCCGAACATGAGTCTGAACTTCGAATTTTATAAGGTAATGATCGGACATTACTTTAGTATACGGGAGTATCATAACTTTGGAGACGGTGATACCTCTGACAAGCACTAGGTCTATCGTATTGCCGCTGCGATGCGTCGGTTCATTTATTATTTGTGTAAGACCACAGCTATCAATTATAGTCTGGAGCGCCACGCACGGTGGGTCCAATGGGGTATTCATATGGATATTAAAGTCCCCCATTATAATTATATTATCGGCGTGCGTCACTAGATCAGCAACAAACTCTGAGAATTCACTAATAAAGTCCGAATAGGGCCCTGGGGGGCGGTAGATAACGGCCAGGCACAGAGGCAGAGGTGTGGCAGACTTCATAGAAAGCACCTCAAACGATTTATATTTATTATTTAAGTTAGGACTAAAGTTAAAGTTTTCGTTGTATATTAGTGCGACACCCCCTCCCCTTTTGAGGTGACGGGCAATATGCGCATTCGTATAGTTAGGAGGGGATGCCTCATTTATCGCAAAAAAGTCGTCTGGTTTAAGCCAGGTTTCGCTAAGACCGATGACGTTAAGGTTGTTGTCTCTAATGACCTCATTGACTAATAACGTTTTGGGAGACAAAGATCTGATGTTTAGAAAGCCCATATTATAGGTAGTGGGCTGTTTTAAGGAGTTGTTGATGAAATTATCCGTCGTAGCAATATTAATAATGTTACGTTTATTATGCGCAGTGTACTTAAAATAATTACGACCATATCTAGGAATTGATATGACGGGAATTTTCAGATTGTCTACTTGGCGCTGCGATAAACTGAACGCATCATAATTTGCCACCTCAGTAGAGCGCATGTCTAACTCTGACGTAGTCATAGACACAGTAGAAAAAACATTTTGTGAGTTGTGTATTATTCTACGAAAATTGCTATGTGTACAGGGATCATCCAGCCTGGCGCTGGCTAGTTCTAACTTAACTGACTCCATACCCAGGCTAGCAGGCTCTGTAATTGCCTGTGACCGGGCTTGCTCTAGTGCAGTTAGTCAAATGTGGCTCAATGCGAAGTCTATGTTCCGAGACAAGAGGATAGCGCCTTCCTGGTTAGGGTGAAGGCCGTCTCTCCTCAGCAAGCCAGGTTTTCCCCAGAAAGAGGGCCAATTATCAATAAACGTAAATCCCTGTTGTCTGCAGAAGCTATCCAGCCACCTGTTAAGAGAGACTAATCTGCTATATCTCTCATCATTGCCTCTCCCAGGCAGGGGGCCAGAGACAGTTACTCGATGCCTGGACATCTTTCTGGCGAGATTACAAGCCCTGGCTATGTTTCTCTTTGTAATCTCTGATTGTCTCATCCTAACGTCATTGGAGCCAACGTGTATTACTATATTCGCATAACTAGTGGTGCGGTTAGCCTGCCGTACGTGTTTACTAGACCTGTTGCGAGTTAGCTCCCTAAGATTAGCTTCAATGTCAGGTGCTCTGCCCCCGGGAATACACTTAATTGTGGCTGGTTTGCTAAGCTTTATGTTTCGGGTGATGGAGTCCCCTATGACTAAAGTGTGGTGCCCGGTAGACTGGGGTGTAGGACTAGCTAAAGGGCTAAATCTATTATGCGTCTCAACCGGTACACCGTAGCTTGTAGGCCGATTAGGGCTGCTACAAGCTGGGCTAGTTAGCTCGCTACAGCTAACGCTAGCAGATGTGTCCGCAACATCTAAAGTTACGAAATTACACTGCTCTAACTGGCGGACACGGCTCTCTAGCAAAGCCAACCTATCCATGAGTAAAGTGCACGAAGCGCAGGAAGCCATACTCACAGAAACTTTCCGTCGCCGAGTGGGGTGCCAGCTGTCTTCGGGAAGTGGTGGTCACGGTGGCGGGGGAGAAGCTTCCTTCAGACCGGCGCTGCCTTTCTCCGCTAGCCTCGTTAGCTTAGCAGCTAGCTAGCTGAGGGCGGAGTGGTGAGACAGAGATCAGGTGATTTGCAAGTTAAATGGAACTATTAAATATGTTCGATAAGTTGTAAATAAAGCTGCAAAACAGTTAAAATCACACAGATAGAATGATACTTAGCTTTTTTGCAACAAGAGCAGTCGGCGAGCAGTCATTCACGTTGACCCAACATTGATTAAAGGATGTCAAGAAACATGTTGTTTCAACATTGTATATGTGTGGTAGAATATTGGTTGGGAAATGACCAAATTTCAATGGTCAAATTAACGTCAACACCCGACATTGATTAAACGTCCTCGAAAAGCGTGTTGATTCAACATTGTATATGTGTGGTAGAATATTGGTTGGTAAATGAGCAAAATTCAATGGTCAAATTAACGTCAACACAAGACTTTGATTAAACGTCGTCAAAAGGCATGTTGTTTCAACATTGTATATGTGTGGTAGAATATTGGTTAGGGAAATGACCGAATTTCAATGGTTAAATCATTGCCAACACCCGACATTGATTAAAGGTTGTCAAAAAGCATGTTGTTTCAACGTTGTATATGTGTGGTAGAATATTTGTTGGTAAATGACCAAATTTCAATGGTCAAATTAACGTCAACAACCGACATTGATATAAATGTCGTAAAAAAGCATGTTGTTTCAATGCTTTATATGTGTTGTAGAATATTGGTTGGAGTAATGACCAAATTTCAATGGTCAAATGAACGTCAGAGTCCAACATTGATTAAAGGTTGTCAAAAAGCATGTTGTTTCAACGTTGTATATGTGTGGTAGAATATTGGTTGGGAAATGACCAAATTTCAATGGTCAAATTAACATCAACAACCGACATTGATTAAACATCGTCAAAAAGCATGTTGTTTCAATGTTTTATATGTGTTGTAGAATATTGGTTGGGGAAATGACCAAATTTCAATGGTCAAATTAACGTCAACACAAGACATTGATTAAACGTTGTCAAAAAGCATGTTGTTTCAATGTTGTATATGTGTTGTAAAATATTGGTTGGGAATTGACCAAATTTCAATGGTCAAATTAACGCCAAATTCCAACATTGATTGAACGTCATCGAAAAGCATGTTGTTTCAATGTTTTGTATGTGTGGTAGAATATTGGTTGGGAAATTACCACATTTCAATGGTCAAATGAACGTCAGAGCCCAACATTGATTAAAGGATGTCAAGAAGCATGTTGTTTCAACATTGTATATGTGTGGTAGAATATTGGTTGGGAAATGACCAAATTTCAATGGTCAAATTAACGTCAACACCCGACATTGATTAATCAATCAATCAATCAATGTTTACTTATATAGCCCTAAATCACTAGTGTCTCAAAGGGCTGCACAAACCACCACGACATCCTCGGTAGGCCCACATAAGGGCAAGGAAAACTCACACCCAGTGGGACATTGGTGACAATAATGACCCAGTGGGACGTCGGTGACAATGATGACTATGAGAACCTTAGAGAGGAGGAAAGCAATGGATGTCGAGCGGATCTAACATGATACTGTGAAAGTTCAATCCACAATGGATACAACACAGTCGCGAGAGTCCAGTCCAAGGAGGATCCAAGACACAGCAGCGAGAGTCCCGTTCACAGCGGAGCCAGCAGGAAACCATCCCAAGCGTAGGCGGACCAGCAGCGCAGAGATGTCCCCAGCCGATACACAGGCGAGCAGTACATGGCCACCGGATCGGACCGGACCCCCTCCACACGGGAGAGTGGGACATAGAAGAAAAAGAAAAGAAACGGCAGATCAACTGGTCTAAAAAGGGAGTCTATTTAAAGGCTAGAGTATACAAATGAGTTTTAAGGTGAGACTTAAATGCTTCTACTGAGGTGGCATCGCGAACTGTTACCGGGTGGGTATTCCAGAGTACTGGAGCCCGAACGGAAAATGCTCTATAGCCCGCAGACTTTTTTTGGGCTTTGGGAATCACTAATAAGCCGGAGTCCTTTGAACGCAGATTTCTTGCCGGGACATATGGTACAATACAATCGGCAAGATAAGATGGAGCTAGACCGTGTAGTATTTTATATGTAAGTAGTAAAACCTTAAAGTCACATCTTAAGTGCACAGGAAGCCAGTGCAGGTGAGCCAGTACAGGCGTAATGTGATCAAACTTTCTTGTTCTTGTCAAAAGTCTAGCAGCCGCATTTTGTACCAACTGTAATCTTTTAATGCTAGACATGGGGAGACCCGAAAATAATACGTTACAGTAGTCGAGGCGAGACGTAACAAACGCATGGATAATGATCTCAGCGTCTTTAGTGGACAGAATGGAGCGAATTTTAGCGATATTACGGAGATGAAAGAAGGCCGTTTTAGTAACGCTTTTAATGTGTGCCTCAAAGGAGAGAGTTGGGTCGAAGATAATACCCAGATTCTTTACCGTGTCGCCTTGTGTAATTGTTTGGTTGTCAAATGTTAGAGTTGTATTATTAAATAGAGTTCGGTGTCTAGCAGAACCGATAATCAGCATTTCCGTTTTTTTGGCGTTGAGTTGCAAAAAGTTAGCGGACATCCATTGTTTAATTTCATTAAGACACGCCTCCAGCTGACTACAATCCGGCGTGTTGGTCAGCTTTAGGGGCATGTAGAGTTGGGTGTCATCAGCATAACAGTGAAAGCTAATACCGTATTTGCGTATTTGCGTATTAAACGTCCTCGAAAAGCATGTTGATTCAACATTGTATATGAGTGGTAGAATATTGGTTGGTAAATGAGCAAAATTCAATGGTCAAATCAACGTCAACACAAGACTTTGATTAAACGTCGTCAAAAGGCATGTTGTTTCAACGTTGTATATGTGTGGTAGAATATTGGTTAGGGAAATGACCAAATTTCAATGGTCAAATTAACGTCAACACAAAACATTGATTAAACATCGTCGAAAGGCATGTTGTTTCAATGTTGTATATGTGTTGTAGAATATTGGTTGGGAAATGACCAAATTTCAATGGTCAAATTAACATCAACAACCGACATTGATTAAGCATCGTCAAAAAGCATGGTGTTTTAATGTTTTATATGTGTTGTAGAATATTGGTTGGGGAAATGACCAAATTTCAATGGTCAAATTAACGTCAACACAAGACATTGATTAAACTTTGTCAAAAAGCATGTTGTTTCAATGTTGTATATGTGTTGTAGAATATTGGTTGGGAAATGACCAAATTTCAATGGTCAAATTAACGCCAAATTCCAACATTGATTGAACGTCGTCGAAAAGCATGTTGTTTCAATGTTTTATATGTGTGGTAGAATATTAGTTGGTAAATGAGCTAAATTCAATGGTCAAATCAATGCCAACATCCGACATTGATTAAATGTAGTCAAAAAGCATGTTGTTTCAACGTTGTATATGTTTGGTAGAATATTGGTTGGGAAAATGACCAAATGTCAATGGTCACATTAACGTCAACACCCGACATCGATTAAACGTCGTCAAAAAGCATGTTGTTTCAACATTGTATATGTGTTGTAGAATATTGGTGTCATGATCCGGACCACGGATCATGACACCAATATTTGGTGTTATTTCTGTTAGTTTGGACTCCCTTTGTTATTTGTGCACCTTGTGAGTTAATTTGGTCACCATGGTAACTTATTATTTTCACCTGCTGCGGGTTCCAGACGCACACCTGTTTTTGTTAATTACTTTCTTATTTAAGCTTGCCTTCTCCCGTCAGTCGGTCTTGGTCCTTTGTTTGCGGTAAGCAACAATCACGTATGCTATTCTTGTTTCCTGAACGTGTGATAGGGTTAGCATTAGCTTCCGTGCGTTCAGCACTCGTTTCTTTTGTTCATTTCGTCTGTTTTTGTACCAGTGTTTTTGTTATTAAATCATCTTACCATTACGTTGTTGTCCGGACTGTCCATGTTTGCACCGGAGGAACGATCCTTCAGTAAAATGCGACCCACACGTGACAATTGGTTGGGGAAATGACAAAATTTCAATGGTCAAATCAATGCCAACATCCGACATTGATTAAACGTCATCAAAAAGCATGTTATTTCAATGTTATATATGTGTGGTAGAATATTGGTTGGGAAATGACCAAATTTCAATGGTCACATTAACGTCAACACCAGACATTGATTAAACGTCGTCGAAAAGCATGTTGTTTCAATGTCGTATATGTGTGGTTGAATACTGGTTGGGAAATGACCAAATTTCAATGGTCAAATTAACGTCAACACAAGACATTGATTAAACGTCGTCGAAAGGATTGTTGTTTCAATGTTGTATATGTGTGGTAGAATATTAGTTGGGAAATGAACAAATTTCAATGGTCAAATTAACGTCAACAACCAACATTGATTAAACATCGTCAAAAAGCATGTTGTTTCAATGTTTTGTATGTGTGGTAGAATATTGGTTGGGAAATGACCACATTTCAATGGTCAAATGAACGTCAGAGCCCAACATTGATTAAAGGATGTCAAGAAACATGTTGTTTCAACATTGTATATGTGTGGTAGAATATTGGTTGGGAAATGACCAAATTTCAATGGTCAAATTAACGTCAACACCCGACATTGATTAAACGTCCTCGAAAAGCGTGTTGATTCAACATTGTATATGTGTGGTAGAATATTGGTTGGTAAATGAGCAAAATTCAATGGTCAAATTAACGTCAACACAAGACTTTGATTAAACGTCGTCAAAAGGCATGTTGTTTCAACGTTGTATATGTGTGGTAGAATATTGGTTAGGGAAATGACCGAATTTCAATGGTTAAATCATTGCCAACACCCGACATTGATTAAAGGTTGTCAAAAAGCATGTTGTTTCAACGTTGTATATGTGTGGTAGAATATTTGTTGGTAAATGACCAAATTTCAATGGTCAAATTAACGTCAACAACCGACATTGATATAAATGTCGTAAAAAAGCATGTTGTTTCAATGCTTTATATGTGTTGTAGAATATTGGTTGGGGTAATGACCAAATTTCAATGGTCAAATGAACGTCAGAGTCCAACATTGATTAAAGGTTGTCAAAAAGCATGTTGTTTCAACGTTGTATATGTGTGGTAGAATATTGGTTGGGAAATGACCAAATTTCAATGGTCAAATTAACATCAACAACCGACATTGATTAAACATCGTCAAAAAGCATGTTGTTTCAATGTTTTATATGTGTTGTAGAATATTGGTTGGGGAAATGACCAAATTTCAATGGTCAAATTAACGTCAACACAAGACATTGATTAAACGTTGTCAAAAAGCATGTTGTTTCAATGTTGTATATGTGTTGTAAAATATTGGTTGGGAATTGACCAAATTTCAATGGTCAAATTAACGCCAAATTCCAACATTGATTGAACGTCATCGAAAAGCATGTTGTTTCAATGTTTTGTATGTGTGGTAGAATATTGGTTGGGAAATTACCACATTTCAATGGTCAAATGAACGTCAGAGCCCAACATTGATTAAAGGATGTCAAGAAGCATGTTGTTTCAACATTGTATATGTGTGGTAGAATATTGGTTGGGAAATGACCAAATTTCAATGGTCAAATTAACGTCAACACCCGACATTGATTAAACGTCCTCGAAAAGCATGTTGATTCAACATTGTATATGAGTGGTAGAATATTGGTTGGTAAATGAGCAAAATTCAATGGTCAAATCAACGTCAACACAAGACTTTGATTAAACGTCGTCAAAAGGCATGTTGTTTCAACGTTGTATATGTGTGGTAGAATATTGGTTAGGGAAATGACCAAATTTCAATGGTCAAATTAACGTCAACACAAAACATTGATTAAACATCGTCGAAAGGCATGTTGTTTCAATGTTGTATATGTGTTGTAGAATATTGGTTGGGAAATGACCAAATTTCAATGGTCAAATTAACATCAACAACCGACATTGATTAAGCATCGTCAAAAAGCATGGTGTTTTAATGTTTTATATGTGTTGTAGAATATTGGTTGGGGAAATGACCAAATTTCAATGGTCAAATTAACGTCAACACAAGACATTGATTAAACTTTGTCAAAAAGCATGTTGTTTCAATGTTGTATATGTGTTGTAGAATATTGGTTGGGAAATGACCAAATTTCAATGGTCAAATTAACGCCAAATTCCAACATTGATTGAACGTCGTCGAAAAGCATGTTGTTTCAATGTTTTATATGTGTGGTAGAATATTAGTTGGTAAATGAGCTAAATTCAATGGTCAAATCAATGCCAACATCCGACATTGATTAAATGTAGTCAAAAAGCATGTTGTTTCAACGTTGTATATGTTTGGTAGAATATTGGTTGGGAAAATGACCAAATGTCAATGGTCACATTAACGTCAACACCCGACATCGATTAAACGTCGTCAAAAAGCATGTTGTTTCAACATTGTATATGTGTTGTAGAATATTGGTGTCATGATCCGGACCACGGATCATGACACCAATATTTGGTGTTATTTCTGTTAGTTTGGACTCCCTTTGTTATTTGTGCACCTTGTGAGTTAATTTGGTCACCATGGTAACTTATTATTTTCACCTGCTGCGGGTTCCAGACGCACACCTGTTTTTGTTAATTACTTTCTTATTTAAGCTTGCCTTCTCCCGTCAGTCGGTCTTGGTCCTTTGTTTGCGGTAAGCAACAATCACGTATGCTATTCTTGTTTCCTGAACGTGTGATAGGGTTAGCATTAGCTTCCGTGCGTTCAGCACTCGTTTCTTTTGTTCATTTCGTCTGTTTTTGTACCAGTGTTTTTGTTATTAAATCATCTTACCATTACGTTGTTGTCCGGACTGTCCATGTTTGCACCGGAGGAACGATCCTTCAGTAAAATGCGACCCACACGTGACAATTGGTTGGGGAAATGACAAAATTTCAATGGTCAAATCAATGCCAACATCCGACATTGATTAAACGTCATCAAAAAGCATGTTATTTCAATGTTATATATGTGTGGTAGAATATTGGTTGGGAAATGACCAAATTTCAATGGTCACATTAACGTCAACACCAGACATTGATTAAACGTCGTCGAAAAGCATGTTGTTTCAATGTCGTATATGTGTGGTTGAATACTGGTTGGGAAATGACCAAATTTCAATGGTCAAATTAACGTCAACACAAGACATTGATTAAACGTCGTCGATAGGATTGTTGTTTCAATGTTGTATATGTGTGGTAGAATATTAGTTGGGAAATGAACAAATTTCAATGGTCAAATTAACGTCAACAACCAACATTGATTAAACATCGTCAAAAAGCATGTTGTTTCAATGTTTTATATGTGTTGTAGAATATTGGTTGGGGAAATGACCACATTTCAATGGTCAAATTAACGTCAACACAAGACATTGATTAAACGTTGTCTAAAAGCATGTTGTTTCAATGTTGTATATGTGTTGTAGAATATTGTTTGGAAATTAACCAAATTTCAATGGTCAAATTAACGCCAAATTCCGACATTGATTGAACGTCATTGAAAAGCATGTTGTTTTATATGTGTGGTAGAATATTGGTTGGTAAATGAGCTAAATTCAATGGTCAAATCAATGCCAACATCCGACATTGATTAAATGTCGTCAAAAAGCATGTTGTTTCAACGTTGTATATGTGTGGTCGAATATTGGTTGGTAAATGACCAAATGTCAATGGTCAAATCAACGTCAACACCCAACATTGATTAAACATCGTCAAAAGGCATGTTGTTTCAACGTATCTGTTTTGTAGAATATTCGTTGGTAAATTACGAAAATTCAATGGTCAAATCAACATCAGAACCTAACATTGAGTAAACGTCGTCAGAAAGCATGTTGTTTCACCGTTAGGTTTGATTTGCCTAAAGATCAGGACCTATTTCAAGAAGTTCTCAACGTTGTTTTAATGTCTTGTGCCTGATGTGTTATATTAAATGGTCTTCTTACTGTATTTGAATGCATTTTTTTAATGAATGGTATTCCCGCACCTGTTTGATTGATTGATTGAAGCTTTTATTAGTAGATTGCAGTACATTTTCCATACAATTCACCACTAAATGGTAACACCCGAATAAGTTTTTCAACTTGTTTAAGTTGGGGTCCACGTACGTTAATTCATGTATGAGGTTTTTCTATGCTTTCGATTGGCTACGTTAGCAGAGTAATCCAAACTTTGCTTTAGTCGTCATTACCCCAGAAGATGGTTAGAATTAAATAAATAAATACAACTTTAAATCATTACTTTAAATGTGCCAATACTTAAAATTTCAATTGAATAAAAATTGGTGATTAAAATTGCCATAATTAATTAAAAATTATAATAATTTATTTCACTATTTGGGTAATAGACCTGCTCAGTAGCGTAGTGGTTATTGTGTCTACCCTAATACTAGAAGGTCGTGAGTTCAAACCCCGGCCGAGTCATACCAAAGACTATAAAAATGGGACCCATTGCCTCCCTGCTTGGCACTCAGCATCAAGGGTTGGAATTGTGGGCTTAAATCACCAAATGATTCCTGAGCATGGCCACCACTGCTGCTCACTGCTCACCTCACCTCCCAGGGGGTGAACATGGGGATGGGTCAAATGCAGAGGATAATTTCACCACACCGAGTGTGTGTGTGACTATCGTTGCAACTTTAACTTTAATTATACCAATATTTAATTTGTTTAATTTTTTATTCATTTATTTATTTTATTTAATTATTTAAATATTTCACAATCTAATTCATTGTTTGTTTTATTATCTAATTATTAAGGTATGACAATTCAGTTTTAGGGCTTCACGGTGGTAATGGGAATAAGCGGTATGAAAATGGATGGATGGAAGTCAGTTTTAAAAGTGACTAATGCACTCCAATCCTGAAGATGGCGCCATACAAATTAGGGCGGGGAAGTTTTCCCCTCAAAAATGTCAGTAATAAATAATATCCACTTTCGCCTCTGTGACCCACTTCTAAATGTTTGGGTACGTTTTTATTTTTTATTTTTTATATGAGCTGTGTATGTTTTTGCCTTCTAACATACACAACCAAGAAAAAAAAATACCTACGAGGTTTAAAGTGAATACGATAACTTGGTAATGTTGGTAATGTAAAAGGGGGTCAATGTTAGCATTCTAACATGAACAGAATGTGACCTAACATGCAAGGTAAGAAAAACCCGATACATTTTAAACATTCAGTGTTTGAATAACATACTTGCCAACCCTCCCGGATTTTCTGGGAGACTCTGGAAATTCAGCGCTTCTCCCGAAAACCTCCCGGGACAAATTTTCTCCCGAAATTTGAACGGAGCTGGAGGCCACGCCCCCCAACATTGAGTCAGACCTGAGTCAGACCTGACTCAATGTTGTGACCCTCTTAAACAGGACAATACTGCCATCTACTGTACATAGAAAATAATGTAAATATATTCTACATTTGTTCTGAGGCCCACAGTAAAGAGACGTAACTTCATCACGTCGCCTGGTTATTGACTCCAACCCAATATATTACACCGTCGATGGGCAAAATGAAGAAATACGCTTACAAATTCCAGAACGATTGGAAACAAGAATTTCAGTTTATCCAGGAGAGTTCGAAGGGGAACGGGTATGTTGCCTGTAAGTTTTGTAGAACAGACTTCTCCATTGAACACGGCGGCCGAACGGATATTCAGCCATGAACGGTCAGCGAAGCACAAAGCGTCCGCAGCGCAACATCGTTCACAACCCAGTATTATGGCCCACCTCGCAAAATGGAGACGGTAGACCCGATGGTGTATCTTATGCTGAGACAAAGATGGCTATGCTGATAGCTGGAAGCAACATCCCGTTCTCATTTGCGGATGCCTAAAACAAATCCGTGAAGGATATGTTCCCGGATTTGGAGATCGCTCGCCAATACGCAAATGGCAGAACAAAGGTTACTCAAATAGTGAAAGGTAAGTGTTGTTGTTGTTTTTTTGTAACCAGCAAGCACAGTACCGTTAGTAGAACAATTGTGTTTTTATTCCTGTGTATTTGATAGGTGCCGTCCGAAATTCAACGCCCGGACGGGCTGCGGCGTCGAGGAGCTCTTGGTAATGATGCAACATTTGGCAAAAATACCGGACAATTCTGCAAATTTCATGGCTGGCTTACAGCGTGGTCACTCCGGGATCACTTACGACCGCCAGACAATTCTGAATGTGGATAGATCGGGCCGTTTTGGACTGAATGACGTGTGCTCGCTAGACCTGCTAACTACCATGGGAATACTTTGCCGGCTACATCCAGCGGCCTGTGAAGCAGCGGAGTATGTTTGTTGTTTGTCTATTTATGAATAATGCAGACAAAGAGTGTTGGCTGAGTTCTAAACGTTTGCTTTCATAGCGTGCATATCACAACATACAAGATGCCGTCATGGCGACACAACCTATACCGGGCTACCGCGCATGCACGTCACTCCTGTTGCATGCTGGGTAGGGTAGTTCTTTATTTCCCTGGCTCATAACATCACAATATAGTACCATGTATGTGATGCGTTCAATTTATCAAAGCACCAAGCAAACAATCGGAAAATTCCCATCATATCAATTCCTAGATATGGTCATAATTATTCTAAGTGCACTACACATAATAAACACAACATTATTAATATTGCTACTACGGATAATTTGATCAAAAATTCCCTAAAACAGCCCACTACCTATAATATAGGTTTTTTAAACATAAGATCCCTGATAAAGAAAAATGTTTCTGCTGTTTCCTCAGAAATTGCCTGTTCAGATGTTATGATTGTGGCTCAGAGATTTGTATGTAGATTATATTTATTTTCCATAACAAACAGGATAACTTAAATACCCTGGCAGTGGTAGTAATAAGCTTAAATGTTTGTATTTACATTTTTTGAGTTGATTTTCATAAAATATGCTATTTAACTGCTACTGTTTAACAAGGACTGATTTGAATTGTGTTTGCACAACAAATGTTTTGGCGCTTTTGTTCATGTGGGAGAATATTCCAATAAAGGTGCACTACACACTACTTTTGAATTCATTATTGGGCTTTGCGTATGAAATGCAGTTAATCGCGATTAATCGGACAAATAGTGTGATTAACTTTGATTAACATTTTTAATCGTTGCCCAGCCCTAATATATATATATATATATCTTGGACTTCCAAGATGGCGGCGCCCGGACGGGCTGCGCTCTCGAGGAGCTCCTGCTAAAGATGGAACATTTGGCAGAAATACCGGACAATTCCACAAACTTTATGGCTGGCTCACATCGTGGTCACTCCGTGATCACGTACGACCGCCAGACACTTCTGGATGTGGACGAATCGGGCCGTTTTGGACTGATAGACACTTGCGTGCTAGACTTGCTAACTAGCATGGGAATACATCGGCGGCTACATCCAGCGGCCTGTGAAGCAGGGGAGTCTAGTAGCAGTGGGGGCCATCTACGGAGCAGACGCCAGCGGTGTGATCGGAAACGCGGATGCCGAGCGGGGCTAAAAACAAAGCAGAAGGCTAATCCCCACAGAACACCACTTTCCTCCATCCCGAAGACGGATTTAGATGGAAAATGCGAGACTACTGGTCTGGGTAAGGAGTCAGTTAAATTAGAACAAGTTTTTTCTGCTTTGAGTGTTTCAGAGTTGGACATGTGTTTTACTGAGGTGGCTAACTATGATGCGTGCAGTTTATCAAAGCAACAAACAAACAATCGGAAAATCCCCGTTACTGAGATGGCTAACCATGATGTGTGCAGTTTATCAAAGCAACAAACAAACAATCGGAAAATCCCCGTTACTGAGGTGGCTAACCATGATGCGTGCAGTTTATCAAAGCAACAATCAAACAATCGGAAAATTCCTGTCGTATCAATTCCTAGATATGGTCGTAACTATACTAAATGCACTGGGCATAATAAACACAACATTATTAATATTGCTACTACGGATAATTTGATCAAAAACTCCCTAAAACAGCCCACTACCTATAATATAGGTTTTTTAAACATAAGATCATTGTCTCCTAAAACGTTGTTAGTTAATGATATTATCAGAGACAACAATCTTAACGTCATCGGTCTCAGCGAAACCTGGCTTAAACCAAATGACTTTTTTGCGCTAAATGAGGCATGTCCTCCTAACTTTACACATGCGCATATTGCCCGTCCGCTCAAAAGGGGTGGGGGGGTCGCACTAATATACAACGAAAACTTTAACCTTAGTCCTAACATAAATAATAAATATAAATCGTTTGAGGTGCTTACTATGAGGTCTGTCACACCGCTGCCTCTACACCTGGCTGTTATCTACCGCCCCCCAGGGCCCTATTCGGACTTTATTAATGAATTCTCAGAGTTCGTTGCTGATCTAGTGACACACGCCGATAATATAATCATAATGGGGGACTTTAATATCCATATGAATACCCCATCGGACCCACCGTGCGTAGCGCTCCAGACTGTAATTGATAGCTGTGGTCTCACACAAATAATAAATGAACCCACGCATCGCAACGGTAATACGATGGACCTAGTGCTTGTCAGGGGCATCACCGTTTCCAAAGTTACGATACTCCCGTATACTAAAGTATTGTCCGATCATTACCTTATAAAATTCGAGGCTCAGACGCATGTTCGTCAAACTAATAATAATAATACCTGCTATAGCAGCCGCAACATTAATACAGCCACAACGACAACTCTTGCTGACCTACTGCCCTCGGTAATGGCACCATTCCAAAAGTATGTGGGCTCTATTGATAACCTCACTAACAACTTTAACGACGCCCTGCGCGAAACCATTGATAACATAGCACCGCTAAAGTTAAAAAAGGCTCCAAAAAAGCGCACCCCGTGGTTTACAGAAGAAACTAGAGCTCAGAAATTATTATGTAGAAAGCTGGAACGCAAATGGCGCACGACTAAACTTGAGGTGCACCATCAAGCATAGAGTGATGGTTTAATAACTTATAAACGCATGCTTACCTTAGCTAAAGCTAAATATTACTCAAATCTCATCCACCGTAATAAAAACGATCCTAAATTTTTGTTTAGTACGGTAGCATCGCTAACCCAACAAGGGATTCCTTCCAGTAGCTCAACCCACTCAGCTGATGACTTTATGCAATTCTTTAGTAAGAAAATTGAAGTCATTAGAAAGGAGATTAAAGACAATGCGTCCCAGCTACAACGGGGTTCTATTAACACTGACACGATTGTATATACGGCGGATACTGCCCTCCAAAATAGTTTCTCTCGTTTTGAGGAAATAACATTAGAGGAATTGTTACAACGTGTAAATGGAATAAAACAGACAACATGTTTACTTGACCCTCTTCCTGGGAAACTGATCAAGGAGCTCTTTGAATTATTAGGTCCATCAGTGCTAAATATTATAAACTTATCACTCTCCTCGGGCAGTGTTCCCCTAACATTCAAAAAAGCGGTTATTCATCCTCTTCCTAAAAGACCTAACCTCGATCCTGACCTCATGGTAAATTACCGACCGGTGTCTCACCTTCCCTTTATTTCAAAAATCCTTGAAAAAATTGTTGCGGAGCAGTTAAATGAACACTTAGCGTCTAACAATCTATGTGAAACCTTTCAATCCGGTTTCAGGGCAAATCACTCCACGGAGACAGCCCTCGCAAAAATGACTAATGATCTATTGCTAACGATGGATTCTGATGCGTCATCTATGTTGCTGCTCCTCGATCTTAGCGCTGCTTTCGATACCGTCGATCATAATATTTTATTAGAACGTATCAAAACACGAATTGGTATGTCAGACTTAGCCCTGTCTTGGTTTAACTCTTATCTTACTGATAGGATGCAGTATGTCTCCCATAACAATGTGACCTCGGACTACGTTAAGGTAACGTGTGGAGTTCCCCAGGGTTCGGTCCTTGGCCCTGCACTCTTCAGCATCTACATGCTGCCGCTAGGTGACATCATACGCAAATACGGTATTAGCTTTCACTGTTATGCTGATGACACCCAACTCTACATGCCCCTAAAGCTGACCAACACGCCGGATTGTAGTCAGCTGGAGGCGTGTCTTAATGAAATTAAACAATGGATGTCCGCTAACTTTTTGCAACTCAACGCCAAAAAAACGGAAATGCTGATTATCGGTCCTGCTAGACACCGAACTCTATTTAATAATACAACTCTAACATTTGACAACCAAACAATTAAACAAGGCGACACGGTAAAGAATCTGGGTATTATCTTCGACCCAACTCTCTCCTTTGAGGCACACATTAAAAGCGTTACTAAAACGGCCTTCTTTCATCTCCGTAACATCGCTAAAATTCGCTCCATTCTGTCCACTAAAGACGCTGAGATCATTATCCATGTGTTTGTTACGTCTCGCCTCGACTACTGTAACGTATTATTTTCGGGTCTCCCCATGTCTAGCATTAAAAGATTACAGTTGGTACAAAATGCGGCTGCTAGACTTTTGACAAGAACAAGAAAGTTTGATCACATTACGCCTGTACTGGCTCACCTGCACTGGCTTCCTGTGCACTTAAGATGTGACTTTAAGGTCTTACTACTTACGTATAAAATACTACACGGTCTAGCTCCATCTTATCTTGCCGATTGTATTGTACCATATGTCCCGGCAAGAAATCTGCGTTCAAAGGACTCCGGCTTATTAGTGATTCCCAAAGCCCAAAAAAAGTCTGCGGGCTATAGAGCATTTTCTGTTCGGGCTCCAGTACTCTGGAATGCCCTCCCGGTAACAGTTCGCGATGCCACCTCAGTAGAAGCATTTAAGTCTCACCTTAAAACTCATTTGTATACTCTAGCCTTTAAATAGACTCCCTTTTTAGACCAGTTGATCTGCCGTTTCTTTTCTTTTTCTTCTATGTCCCACTCTCCCGTGTGGAGGGGGTCCAGTCCGATCCGGTGGCCATGTACTGCTCGCCTGTGTATCGGCTGGGGACATCTCTGCGCTGCTGGTCCGCCTACGCTTGGGATGGTTTCCTGCTGGCTCCGCTGTGAACGGGACTCTCGCTGCTGTGTCTTGGATCCTCTTTGGACTGGACTCTCGCGACTGTGTTGTATCCATTGTGGATTGAACTTTCACAGTATCATGTTAGACCCGCTCGACATCCATTGCTTTCCTCCTCTCTAAGGTTCTCATAGTCATCATTGTCATTGACGTCCCACTGGGTCATTATTGTCACCAATGTCCCACTGGGTGTGAGTTTTCCTTGCCCTTATGTGGGCCTACCGAGGATGTCGTGGTGGTTTGTGCAGCCCTTTGAGACACTAGTGATTTAGGGCTATATAAGTAAACATTGATTGATTGATTGATTGATATACATATATATATATATATGTATATATGAATTACTCGAGTTGGTGAATTATACACCACCCACGCCTCCGCACCACCCCCACCCCCCACCTCCCGAAATCGGAGGTCTCAAGGTTGGCAAGTATGTTGAATAACAACATGACAAAGTTCTCCTTTAGACGTGACGCCATGCCCCGGGAATAGAGGCGGTTCGCCCGGGTGGGACTCGTCGGAACACCGCTCCATGTTGAGGTGGCCGAGCGGGGGGAGTTTGGGGGGGGGGGTCTAATTCGCTGCATGCTGTTAAAGCTTAGACTATATTGTCTCCCCTGTTTTCGCTCTCTCCTTCTCTCTCTCTGTGTGTGTGCGTGCGGGTGTGTGTTCTTGTATTTCCACCCTTCTTGAGACATCAACAAGGAAAAGTACAAACGTACATTCCATATGAGGAGGTGTGAACAAGTTAGGACATAAATCATGGTCCCAATACGGAAACCCATTGCATCTAATAGAGAATGTCTCTTTAAAAATGAGGGTGGTCCCAAAAAGAAGGGTTTTTTCAAATTGACGATGTGGTGGTTTTAAAAGTACTCCTCCTCTGGTCAACATATGAAATAACAAGTGTGTGTAACCATTTGAAGTGCTCTTCCTCTGGCCAACATATGAAATAAGTGTTTAAGAAATTGAAATGCACCCCCTTTGGCCCAAAATTAATCAAAAAAATTGACAAATATGTGTGTAGAGACATAGTGTAATAACTTGAAGTAAATAATGAAGATTAAAAAACAATTACAAACAAAAACGCCAACACCATTTTTTAACTAAAAACTGTTTTTTTCTCACAATGTGTCGACTTTTTTCCACATAAAATTGTGAACAAATTCCCATATTCTTACTGTTTATGTATTATTGCAATATTTTCTCGTATAATTAATACTTTTTCATGTAAAGTTATTACTTTTGAATGCGAAATGGTGATATTTGTCGAATAAAATTCTGACTTTAGCACAATAGTGCCAATTTTTTTGGTATTTCTTGTATAATAGTGACATTTTTTGAATAAACTATGACTTTTGTCATAATTTTGCCAAGTGGAATTCTGATTATTAGTGCCAACATTTTACAGTTTTCTTATAAAATTGTGACTTTTGTCGAGTAAAATTACGAGTATTTTCATAAAATTGCCAAAATGTTGAGCTTTTCTTGTAAAATTGCGACTGTAATTGAGTAAAATTCCAACTTTTTTCATAATATTGCGCAAATGTTACATTTTTCTTGTAACATTTTGACTCGCATTGTGTAAAATTACGACTTTTATTATAATACTGTCAAAATTCAAAGTTTTTCCTTTGAAATTGTGACCTTTTTCTTATGAAATTCCAACTCATTTTTCGCAAAAAGCTTTTTTATATTTGCATAGTATGTATATTTTACTCATGTTGTAAATACAAATCTTTATATATCTGGAAACAGTGGCCCTAAAGAGGTAGGCATTATTTGGAGGTCTCGAGAAGGTAGCAAATACAAGAGTGTGTGTGTGTGTGTGTGTGTGTGTGTGTGCGCGCGCGCGTGTTCACGTATTTCCCTTCTTGAGACATTAACAAGGAAAAGTATCTTCCATTTGAAGACCAGTGAACAAGTTAGGACATAAATCATGGTCCCAATACGGAAAACAATTGCATCTAATAGAGAATGTCTCATTAGCACCCCTGGTGGTGAAATCGATCAAAATGAGGGTGGTCCCAAAAAGAAGGGATTTTTTAAATTGACTGTTTGTCGATCTTAAAGGTGCTCCCTCTCTGTTCAACATATGAAATAACAGTTGTGTGTAAGAAAATTAAATGTGCCCCCTTTGGCTAAAATTTATTTAAAAAAAATAAAGAAATGTATAAAGAGACAGTGTAATAACTTGAAGTAAATAATGAAGATTAAACACCAATTACAAAAAAAAAAGTGTCAACCCCATTTTTTTTTAACAAATAACAGTTTTTTTTAATCACAATGTGTCAACTTTTTTCCATATAAAATTGTGAACATATTCTCATATTCTTACTGTTTCTGTAATGTTTCAATGTTTTCTCATACAATTATTACTTTTTCACGTAAAATTATTACTTTTGAATGCTAACTGGTGATATTTGTCATATAAAATTCTGCCTTTTGCACAATATTGCCAAATTTTTAGTTGTTATTGTAAAATAGTGAAATTATCTGAGTAAGATGACTATTGTCATAATTTTGCCAAGTGGAATTCCGATTATTATTGCTAACATTTTACAATTTTCTTATAAAATTGTGACTTTTGTTGAGTAAAATTACGACTTTTTTTATAATATTGCCAACATTTTGAGCTTTTCTTGTACAATTACGACTATTATTGAGTAAAATTCCAACTTTTATCATAATTTTGCACAAATGTTCAGTTTTTCTTGTAACATTTTGACCTGCATTGAGTAAAATCACGACTTTCAAAGGTTCTTTTGTAAAATTATGACCTTTTTGTTGTAAAATTCTAACTCATTTGGAAAGGGTGGTCCTAAAGAAGTATGCATTTTTCAGAGGTTTCATGAGGTGTCAGATACAAGTGTGTGTGTGTGTGTGTGTGTGTGTGTGTGTGTGTGTGTGTGTTCTTGTGTTTCTACCCTTCTTTCGACATCAACAAGGAAAAGTACCTTCCATTTGAGGACCGGTGAACAAGTTAGGACATAAATCATGGTCCCAATATGGAAAACATTTGCATCTATTAGAGAATGTCTCATTTGCACCCCTGGTGGGGAAACCGATCAAAATGAGGGTGGTCCGAAAAAGAACGGATTTTTCAAATTGACTGTGTGTCGATGTTAAAAGTGCTCCCCCTCTGGTCAACATATGAAATAACAAGTGTGTGTAAGAAAATGAAATGCGCCCCTATGGCCAAAATGTATTTAAAAAAATAAAGATGTATAAAGAGACATACTGTAATAACTTGAAGTAAATAATGAAGATTAAACACCAATTACAAACAAAAACGTCAACACCATTTTTGAACAAAAAGCAGTTTTTTTCTCACAATGTGTCGACTTTTTTCCATATAAAATTGTGAACATATTCTCATATTCTTACTGTTTCTGTAATATTTCAATATTTTCTCGTACAATTATTACTTTTTCATGCAAAATTATTACTTTTGAATGCAAACTGGTGGTATTTGTCATAAAATTCTGCCTTTTACACAATATTGCCAATTTTTTTGTTCTTGTAAAATAGTGAACTTTTTTGAGTAAAATTATGACTTTTGTCATAATTTTGCCAAGTGGAATTCTGATTATTATTATTGCGAACATGTTACAGTTTTCTTATAAAATTGTGAATTTTGTAGGGTAAAATAAAGACTTTTCATAGAATTTCCAACATTTTGAGATTTTATTGTACAATTACAACTGTTATTGAGTAAAATTCCAATTTTTATCATAATTTTGCAGAAATGTTTAGTTTTTCTTGTAACATTTTGACCTGCATTGAGTAAACTCACGACTTTCAAAGGTTTTTTTTGTGGAATTGTGAGCTTTTTCTTGTGAAATTCCAACTCATTTGGAAAGGGTGGTCCTAAAGAGGAAGGCATTTTTCGGAGGTCTCAGGAAGGGGAAAAATACAAGAATGTGTGTGTGTGTGTGTGTGTGTGTGTGTGTGTGTGTGTGTGTGTGTGTGTGTGTGTTTGTGTTCTTGTATTTCCACCCTTCTTGAGACATCAACAAGGAAAAGAACTGTACTTTCCATATGAGGAGGTGTAGAAAAGTTAGGACATAAATCACGGTCCCAATACGGAAAACCATTGCATCTATTAGAGAATGTCTCATTTGCACCCCTAGTGCTGAAATCTATCAAAATGAGGGTGGTCCCAAAAAAGAGGAATTTTTCAAATTGACTGTGTGTCGGTTTTAAAAGTGCTCCCCCTCTGGTCAACATATGAAATAACAAGTGTGTATAAGAAATTGAAATGCGCCCTCTTTGGCCAAAATTAAGTTAAAAACATAAATAAATATGTATATAGAGACATACTGTAATAATTTGAAGTAAATAATGAAGATTAAACACCAAATAGAAAAAAAAAAATTTTTCTCACAATATATTGACTTTTTTCATATACGATTGAGAACGATTTCTCATATTCTTTCTGTAATATTGCAATATTTTTGCGTAAAATTAATACTTTTTAATGTTAAATTATTACTTTTTCATGCAAAATGGTGACATTTGTCATATAAAATTCAGACTTTTATCACAATATTGCCATTTTTTTCTTGTAAAGTAGTGATATTATTTTAATAAAATTATGACTTTTGTCATAAAATTGCCAAAATGTTGAGCATTTCTTGTAAAATTGTGACTGTTATTGGGTAAAATTTCAACTTTTATCATAATATTGCACATATGTTCAGATTTTCTCGTAACATTTTGACTTGCGTTGGGTAAAATCACGACTTCTATTATAATTCTGTCAACATTCTAAGTTTATTGTGACCTTTTTCTTATGAAATTCCAACTCATTTTTCACAACAAGCTTTTCATCTTTGCATGGTAGGTACTGTATATATTATTTATGTTGTAAATACAAATCTCTATATTTCTACAAAGGGTGGTCCTAAAGAGGTAGGCAATTTTCGGGGGTCTAAAGAAGGTAACAAATAAAATAATGTGTGTGTGTGTGTGTGTGTGTGTGTGTGTGTGTGTGTGTGTGTGTGTGTGTGTGTGTGTGTGCGTGCGTGTGTGTGTGTGTGTGTGTGTGTGCGTGCGTGCGTGTGAGTGTGTGTGTGTGTGCGTACGTGTGTGCGTGCGTGTGAGTTGAAAGAACAATTTCTTTTATACTTTCTGTAATATTACAATAGTTTTTCGTAAGATTATTACTTTTTCTTGGGAAATCATTACTTTTTTATGGGAAATTATTACTTTTTTATGTAAAATTATTTATTTTGAATGCAAAATGGTGACTTTTATCACATTATTGCCGCATTTGTTTGTTCTTGTAAAACAGGAATATTTTTTGAGTAAAATTATGACTTTTGTCATAATTTTGCCATTTGAAATTCCGATTACCGTATTATTATAATATTGCCAACATTTTGAGCTTTTCTTGTAAAATTGCGACTGTTATTGAGTTAAATTCAAACTTTTATCATTATATTGCACAAAAGTTCAGTTTTTCTTGTAACATTTTGACTTGCGTTGAGTAAAATCACAACTTCTATTATAATGTATGTATGTATATATTATTAATGTTATACAAATCTTTATATATCTAGAACGGGTGGTCACGGTGGCATAGGGGTTAGTGCGTCTGCCTCACAATACAAAGTTCCTGCAGTCCTGGGTTCAAATCCAGGCTCGGGATCTTTCTGTGTGGAGTTTGCATGTTCTCCCCGTGAATGCGTGGGTTCCCTCTGGGTACTCCGGCTTCCTCCCACTTCCAAAGACATGCACCTGGGGATAGGTTGATTGGCAACACTAAATGGTCCCTAGTGTGTGAATGTGAGTGTGAATGTTGTCTGTCTATCTGTGTTGGCCCTGCGATGAGGTGGCGACTTGTCCAGGGTGTACCCTGCCTTCCGCCCGATTGTAGCTGAGATAGGCGCCAGCGCCCCCCGCAACCCCGAAAGGGAATAAGCGGTAGAAAATGGATGGATGGATGGATGGGTGGTCCTAAAGAGGTAGGCATTATTCGGAGGTCTCAAGAAGGTAACAAATACAAGAATGTGTGTGTGTGTGTGTGTGTGTGTGTGTGCGTGTGCGTGTGTGTGCATGTGTGTGTGTGTGTGTGTGTGTGTGCGTGCGTGTGTGTCACCGGAACAATTTCTCATATTTTTCTGCAATATTGCAATATTTCCTTGAAAAATTATTACTTTTTCATGTGAAATTGTTACTTTTTTTATGTAAAATTATTACTTTTGAATGCAAAATGGTGACTTTTATCACAATATTGCCACTTTTTTTGTTGTTCTTGTAAAATATGGATTTTTAAAAAAATACATTTATCACTTTTATCATAATTTTGCAATTTGAAATTTCGATTATTATTACAATATTGCCAACATTTTGAGCTTTTTTAAATAAAATTGCTACTGTTATTGAGTAAAATTCCAACTTTTATCATAATATAGCACAAATGTCTAATGTTTTTTGTAACATTTTGACTTATAATTATGATACTGTCAAATTATAAGTTTTTTGTGACCTTTTCCTTGTGAAAGTCCAACTCATTTTTCACAACAAGCTTTTTTTATATTTGCATAGTATGTCTATATTATTAATGTTATAAATACAAATCTTTATATATCTAGAAAGGGTGGTCATATAGAGGTAGGCACTATTCTGAGGTCTCAAGAAGGTAACACATACAAGAATGTGTGTGTGTGTCTTCTTGTATTTCTACCCTTCTTTCGACATCAACAAGGACAAGTACCTTCCATATGAGGAGGTGTGAACAAGTTAATAATAATAATAGTAATGGATTCGATTTATATCGTGCTTTTCTATTGTTAGATACTCAAAGCGCTCACAGTGAAGTGGGAACCCATCATTCATTCACACCTGGTGGTGGTAGGCTTCATCAGTAGCCACAGCTGCCCTGGGGTAGACTGACGGAAGCGTGGCTGCCAGTTTGCGCCTACGGCCCCTCCGACCACCACCAATCATTCATTCATCATTCATTCACCAGTGTGAGCGGCACCGGGGGCAAAGGGTGAAGTGTCCTGCCCAAGGATACAACGGCAGCGACTTTGATGTCAACAGGTGGGAAGCGAACCTGCAACCCTCAGGTTTCTGGCACGGCCGCTCTACCCACTACGCCATGCCGCCCCGACATAAATCATGGTCCCAATACGGAAAACCATTGCATCTAATAGAGAATGTCTCATTTGCACCCCTGGTGGTGAAATCAATCAAAATGAGGGTGGTCCCAAAAAGGAAAGATTTTTCAAATTGACGGTGTGTCGGTTTTAAAAATGCTCCCCCTCTGGTCAACATATGAAATAACAAGTGTGTATAAGAAATTGAAAAGCGCCCCCTTTGGCCAAAATGTATTAACAAAAATAAAGAAATATGTATATAGAGACATAGTGTAATAACTTCAAGTAAATAATGAAGATTAAACACCAATTACAAACAAAAAAAAATTTTTCACAGTGTCGACTTTTTTCATATAAAATTGGGAACAATGTCTCACAGTTTTTCAATAATATTGCAATATTTTCTCGTAAAATTATTACTTTTTCATGTAAAATTATTACTTTTTCATACAAAACAGTGACATTTGTCATAAAAAATTCCGACTTATCACAATATTGCCAATTTTTTTGTTGTGCTTGTTCATCCATCTATCAATTTTCTACCGCTTATTCCAGTGATATTTAAAAAAAAAAAATAAAAGATTAAGACTTTCGTCATAAATTTGCCAAAATGTTGAGCTTTTCTTGTAAAATTGCGAATGTTATTGGGTAAAATCCACACTTTTATTATAATATTTTTAACTTGCGTTGAGCAAAATCACGACTTCTATTATAATACTGTCAAAATTCGAAGTTTTTTGTGACCTTTTTCTTGTGAAATTCCAACTCATTTTTCACAACAGGATTTTTTTATATTTGCATGATACGTATATATTATTAATGTTGTAGATACAACTCCCTATATATCTAGAAAAGGGGCGTCGGTCTCAAGAAGGTGACGAATACAAGAATGTGTGTGTGTTTAACGTGTGCGCGTGTGTGTGTGTGTGTGTGTGTGTGTGTGTGTGTGTGTGTGTGTGCGTGTGTGTGTGCGTGTGCGTGTGTGTGTGTGTGCGTGTTTCTGAAGCCTCCACCCACCGGGCCAGCCTACATTGGAGCGGATCATGTGATGCTAGGGGGTTAAGTCATTTGCAAGTACAACACAACTCTGTGCAGAGCTCTCCATTCATTTCCTGAGAGCTGCCTGCCTGCCTGCGCGCAGCAGCTGAGAGGCAGAAGGGGAGGGAGCTGCGCGCACACACACACACACACACACACACACGCACACATTACACACACACACACACACACACGGCCATACTCACAGATAGGAGAGGGGGGAAAAGGAGACCGTGGAAAGGAAAACAGTCTCCACGGCTCTGCAGCTTCTGACAAGGTCTGTGTGCACATTTATTTACCTTTCCTTTGCTTTCTCTGCGCTTCACGTTGTTGATCATGGAAGTTGTGCGCATGCACGACAGGTGACAACTCACCTGTTGTGTTGCCATGCACACGCCTTTCAATGTCAAGTTGTTGAAACTTGCAAAGGCTGCGGGACTGAGCGGAAAAAGTTTGGCTGCCTGTCTGAAGAGTTGCAGAATGTGTGTATGTGTGTGTGTGTGTGTGTGCGTGTGCGCGTGTGTGTGTGTGTGTGTGTGTGTGTGTGTGTGTGTGTGTGTGTGTGTAAAAAGGCTTGTTTGCTGTGGCGAGCTTGGAGACGGGGGAGCTGTTAGCAACGGGTTAAACATTAGGGAGGCTCGGGTAGCTGGGGAGGAAGGACACTAGGGGAGAGGAGGTGGTCAGATGTGTGTGTGTGTGTGTGTGGGGGAGTGTTGCTGCGGCTGGGTGTCTTGGATGTCATCGTCAAGCGCTCTCACTTGCAGGCTAATAGTCATTGGTATTGATGGGACACTGTCAGGGAGGCCACCAGGTTCTGGGTGGAGGAGAGAGAGAGAGAGAGAGAGAGAGAGAGAGAGAGAGAGAGAGAGAGTGGCCGGGGGGCTGGCCCTCGGCTGTTATTTTCAATTACAAGGGGGACCCGGGCAGAGCTGACAGCAAAGGCATTTGTAAATGTAGTGAGGGAGGTGGAGGGGAAGGTGGAGGGGGAGGTGGGGGTGGGCGGCCGGCCGGAGCTTGATGTGGAAACTGAGCACTGACCTCTGTGACTTTACCTTGCCGAGGAGGCCCTGCCTTGCCTTGGCTGGATCTGTGTGACAGCTGTGTGTGTGTTTAAAAAAAAAGAAGTGTGTAAATGAGGCCCCCCCCGCTGCTCACCGATGTTCAACGAGTGAGATTATTAGTGTCCCATTGAACTCATACTTAAAGGCCTACTGAAATGAGATGTTCTTATTTAAACGGGGATAGCAGGTCCATTCTATGTGTCATACTTGATCATTTCGCGATATTGCCATATTTTTGCTGAAAGGATTTAGTAGAGAACATCCACGATAAATTTCGCAACTTTTGGTCGCTAATAAAAAAGCCTTGCCTTTACTGGAAGTCACAGACGATGACGTCACATGTTTGATGGCTCCTCACATATTCACATTGTTTCTAGTGGGAGCCTCCAACAAAAAGTGCTATTCCGACCGAGAAAACGACAATTTCCCCATTAATTTGAGCGAGGATGAAAGATTCGTGTTTGAGGATATTGATAGCGACGGACTAGAAAAACAACAAAAAAAAAAAAACGCGATTGCATTGGGACGGATTCCGATGTTTTTAGACACATTTACTAGGATAATTCTGGGAAATCCCTTATCTTTCTATTGTGTTGCTAGTGTTTTAGTGAGTTTAATAGTACCTGATAGTCGGAAGGGTTTCTCACGGGTGTCTTGACGCCAATGTCTCAGGGGAGTCGACGGCAGCTATGGACGGCACAAGCTCAGCTTTTCTCCGGTAAGAACTGACTTTTTAACCACAATTTTCTCACCGAAACCTGCTGGTTGACATTCGGTAGGGATCCCTGTTCGTTTGACCGCGCTCTGATCCATAGTAAAGTTTCACCTCCATGAATTTTAAACAAGGAATCACTGTGTGTTTGTGTGGCTAAAGGCTAAAGCTTCCCAACTCCATCTTGCTACTGTGACTTCTCCAATATTAATTGAACAAATTGCAAAAGATTCAGCAACACAGATCTCCAAAATACTGTGTGATTATGCCGTTAAACCAGACGACTTTTAGCTGTGTGTGTGTGCAGCACTCATACGTCCTAAAAAGCTGTGACGTCTTGCGTACACGTCATCATTACACAACGTTTTCAAGACGAAACTCCCAGGAAATTTAAAATTGCAATTTAGTAAACTAAAAAGGCCGTATTGGCATGTGTTGCAATGTTAATATTTCATCATTGATATATAAACTATCAGACTGCGTGGTGGGTAGTAGTGGGTTTCAGTAGGCCTTTAAGTCCCTTTCAGTCAGCCTCTGCATGATGTTACCTTATTACTGGAGTTGGCTCACTGGGCCACAACATTAGGTACACCCGGGCAAAACTCCCCACTACATTTAATTTTATCAACAACCATGTAAGCATCCATCCATCCATTTTCTACTACTTGTCCCGTTCGGGGTCACAGGGGGTCGCTGGAGCCTATCTCAGCTGTTTTCGGGCAGAAGACGGGGTACAGCCTGGACAAGTAGCCACCTCACCACAGGGCCAACACAGCTAGACAGACAACATTCACACTCACATTCACACACTAGGGACCATTTAGTGTTGCCAATCAACCTAAGCAATACTTAACACATAGATAGATGGATAGATAGGTAGATCAGTAGTTCTCAAATGGGGGTACTTGAAGGTATGCCAAGGGGTACGTGAGATGTTTTTCTAAATATTCTAAGAATAGCAACAATTCAAAAATCCTTTATAAATATATTTATTGAATAATACTTCAACAAAATATGAATGTAAGTTCATAAATTGGGAAAAGAAATGCAACAATGCAATATTCAGTGTTGACAGCTAAATTTTTTGTGCACATGTTCCATAAATATTGAAGTTAAAGATTTCTTTTTTTGGTGAAAAAATGTTTAGAATTAAGTTCATGAATCCAGATGGATCTCTATTACAATCCCCAAAGAGGGCACTTTAAGTTGATGATTACTTCTATGTGTAGAAATCTTTACTTATAATTGAATCAATTGTTTACTTTTCAACAAGTTTTTAGTTATTTTATTTTTTTTTTCCAAATTTGTCAAGAAAGACCACTACATATTTTGCACTGTTATACAATTTAATAAATCATAAACTGATGACATAGTGCTTTATTTTACTTCTTTATCTCTTTTTTTCAACCAAACATGCTTTGCTCTGATTAGGGGGTACTTGAATTAAAGAAATGTTCACAGGGGGTGCATCACTAAAAAAAGGTTGAGAACCACTGAGATAGATAGATAGATAGATAGATAGATAGATAGATGGATGGATGGATAGATAGATAAATGGATGGATACAGTAGATAGTGTCACGCCTGTAAGTTTATGTTTTGGTTTTGGTCAGGTTATGTTTAGTTTTTTGGACATTTAAGTTCTGTCTTGGCATTTCCTGGTTTGTTTTCATCTCCATGCCAACTCCTTACTTTTCACCTGTCATGTCACGTCCCTGTTCTCAGCCTCACCTGTTTTCACTAATCATCACAGCTACTTAAGTCACTCTTTTTCTTGTCTGCTTTCTGGGATCTTCACACTCGCACACACGCTACCCATGCTGCACCTTCTTCACGCCCTCGTTTATCTGCTTCATGCCTTGCTACGCCGTTCATTTTGATCCACGTAAGTTTTGTATTTATGCCACAGTGCACTCTTTTGTTTCATGTCTTTAGTCTAGCCATCGTGCTGTTTAAGTTTATAGTTAAATTGTCTTTCATGCCATTGAGCAAGTGTTTTTGTTTTCCCTGTTTTGTATATATTATATAATTAAAACATGTACTCACGTCCACGCCTCGGTCGTGCTGATTCTCATGTGCGTCGAAGAAACAATCCATGTCCAAGCCAAGTTGTGACAGATAGTACTTTATTGATTCCTTCAGGAGAGTTACTGCAGGAAAATTAAAATTCCAGCAGCAGTGTACAGAGTTGAGATATAATCTAAAAAGTAAATAATAAAAATAATAATAACAAATGATCTGTTCCAGAGTCAAATTGTCACCCTCTAAAACCTTTATCAACCGTTCAAGACATGTTTAAACCGGAGTTTGCCATTGTTAATATCTATCCTTCCAATCCAATCCAATCCACTTTATTTATATAACGCATTTAAACAACAATAACGTTTCCAAAGTGCTGCACAGCCATGTTAAAAACAATATAAAAAAAACCAAAACAATATTATGCTCCACCAATGACTGAATAAAAACAAAAAATAAATAAATTTAAAACCAATATAAAAAAACAACAATATAAAAACAAATATGATTAAAAACAATATTAAAGGGTAAAATAAATTAAAACAGTAAAATAGAAATCAAAGTGTATAAAAAACACAGAGGACAGAGGACCACACAACTCACTTATCCATCCATTTACTACCGCTTATTCCTTTCGGAGTCGCAGGGGGCGCTATATACCCTCTTGTTTTCATGTGTTATCATCCATCCATCCATTTTCTACCCCCCTATTCCCTTCGGGGCTGGCGGAGGGGCGCTGGACCCTATCTCAGCTACAACAGGCGGAAGGCAGGGTACACCCTGGACAAGTCGCTACCTCATCACAGAGCCAACACAGATAGACAGACAACATTCACACACTAGGGCCAATTTAGTGTTGCCAATCAACCTATCGACGACGCCAAATACTCGAAGGTAAACGCAGAAGCTCCTTTTCCAAACTCCTCCATTTGTCGTTCAAGTGTAAACTGACGTCGACCCCTTTCAAACACTTTGTTGACTTTGATAGATTTTGTACCTCTTGTGTGAAACAGAAATGCATAAAATGACTTAACACATTAAAATAACTAGTAAAACATTTAAAAAGACAACAAACAACTTCTAGAACATTAAAAATGACTCTAAAACACATAAAAAGACCCCTAAGAGATGCACAGTGACATCTAAAACATAAATTACTCTTAAAACACGTAACAAGACTCCTAAACATGTAATAAGACTCCTTAAAAACGTAAAAAGACTCTTAAAACAAATAAACACAGAATGAGGTGTGGTGATAACAAAAGTGACAACGCATGAGGTGACGTTGGACTTGTTCAATGTGACTTCCTGAGTTTGTTCTACCGCAAAAAAGAAGAAAAAAAGCCACACAAACTCGGGTGCGGAGTTGAAATACGAGAGGGTCATGCAGTGGTGTTCCACGTAAGAGTAATGGTCTTATCGAGTGTTTTTTGTTGTTGTAATATTTGGGTTACCTAATTTAAGTTTAGTGAGGGACAAAATATCAAAAACAGTTGTTCTTTACCAGTGTTTGTCAACCACTGTGCCGCGGCACACTAGTGTGCCGTGAGATACAGTCTGGTGTGCCGTGGAAGATTTGATCATTTCCCCTATCCATCCATCTGTTTCCTACCGCTTGTCCCTTTTGGGGTCACGGGGGGGGGGGGGGGGGGGGGGTCGCTGGAGCCTGTCTCAGCTGGATTTGGGCGGAAGGCGGGGTACACCCTGGACAAGTCGCGACCTCATCGCATTGCCAACACAGATGTACAGACAACATTCACACTCACACTAGGGCCAATTTAGTGTTGCCAATCAACCTATCCCTAGGTGCTTAACCCTAAGGGGGTTAAAAATCCATCAATCCATCCATTTCTACCGCTTATTCCCTTTGGGGTTGCGGGGGGCGCTGGTGCCTATCTCAGTTACAATCAGGCGGAAGGCGGCGTACACCCTGGACACCACCTCATCGCAGGGGGTTAAAAATATTTGTTATGAAATATGAAAATATTTTTTGCAAACCAGTAATTATAATCCGCAAAAAATGTGCCGTTTTTGAGTGTCTGTGCTGTCTGGAGCTTGGCAGAGTAACTGTGTAATACTCTTCCATATGGCAGAAGGTAGTAGCTAATTGCTGTGTAGATGTCGGGAACATGGTTTGTCGGGATCACAATATACGGGAGGCCCTGTGCAGGTAAAAGGGTATCTTAACGCTTAAATCAAAAATAAACAAAAGGCCAGTGCCGCAAAGAAAAGGCATTGAAGCTTAGGGATGGCCATGCAGAACGGAACTAATACTATACTGGCTGCAGAGTAAACAAAAACAGAATGCTGGACGACAGCAAAGACTTACGCATACTTGCCAACCTTAAGAGCGCCAAATTCGGGAGATGGGGGTGGTAGCGGGGTGTGTATCTTGTAGCGTCCCAGAAGAGATAGTGCTGCAAGGGGTTCTGGGTATTATGTTCCGTTGTGTTCATGTTGTGTTACGGTGCGTATGTTCTCCAGAAGTGTGTTTGTCATTCTTGTTTGGTGTGGGTTCACAGTGTGGCGCATATTTGTAACAGTGTTAAAGTTGTTTATACGTCCACCCTCAGTGTGACCTGTATGGCTGTTGACTTGTGTGTGAATGTAAGCCGCATTTATTATGTGACGGGCCAGTACGCTGTTTGAATGGAGGAAAAGCGGACGTGACGACAGGTTGTAGAGGACGCTAAAGACGGTGCATTTAAGGCACGCCCCTAATATTGTTGTCCGGGTGGAAATCGGGAGAAATTCGGGATAATGGTTGCTCCGGGAGATTTTCGGGAGCGGTACTGAAGCGTTACAGTACAGTAGCGTAGTAGGCCAAAGTATTAATTACAAACAAGGCAGGGCTTTTATTTAACAAGTATATTTATTATTTGGCCACTGTAACATTACACACAGTTTGAACAGTAACTCTGTTTGAATATAAGAAAATATAACGCTACTTTAATCAAATGATTCTTTGGCCTACCACTAGATGGAGCCTGCGTACCACTATTGGAGAATCGCAGTGTTAGCATTTGCGGGTCTACCTAATTAAGTGTTGAAATGTTTCCACTTTTGGTCACAAAAATGTGACTAAATCCAAATGCTCACCTCACCGGTGACTCACTTTGCAGTAATCAGCTGAGCAGTGACTGAGCAGCTGTGTTACTTCAGCTAAAAGACCTCTAAAATTCTTACAAACTGTTGTGGTAAGGAACCCACAAACAGTCGAGCGCCAGGCTATTCAACTAAATTAGCAGCTGCAAAAACACTAGTCAAAGATCCTTCAAACAACATGCTACCAAAAAACGAGTAGAAGATTGTCTATATGAAAGTAGCGTGCTGTTTTTTTTTTTTTTGAAGAACCTACTGCAAAAACGCTACAGTAGTCGACTATCCCTAATATCACAGGCTACTCTTATTAGGGACCGACTGCCTAAACCACTACAGGTAGTTAAAAGTCTCTAAAGGATAGACTGCTGTTTTTAAGGACCACTTCCAAAACCACTAGTTAAAGATCATCTACATCAGTGGTCCCCAACCTTTTTTTATCCGCGGACCGGTCAACGCTTCATAATTTGTCATGCGGCCTTGGGGGGGGGCTTTTTTTTTTCCTTCTTTGTCATGAAAAAGGGATGTTTTTGTGGTTGGTGCACTAATTGTAAGTTTATATTGTGTTTTTGTTGATTTAATAAAAAAAATAAAAAAAATAAAATAAGTATTTTTTTTTTTTAATAAAAAAATTCTTCTGCGGCCCGGTACCAATCGGGCCCCGGCCCGGTACCAATCGGGCCACGGCCCGGTGGTTGGGGACCACTGATCTACATGATAGGACTGCTTTACTGTTGTTGTTTTTTTCAACCTACTGCCAAAAACGTGAATCAAAGATCCTCTACGTGGCAGGAACACGTTGTGGTTTTTCAGAACCTCCTGCCAAAAATGCTAGTCAAAGATCCTGAAAATGACAGAAATATTTGATGTTTTTGTAAATCCATCACAAAAATGCTTGTCAAAGATCCTGAAAATGACAAAAATCTTTGATGTTTTTTGAAATCCCTCTCAAAAATGCTAGTCAACAATTCTCTCTAGACAAGTTGCTGTTTTTAAGGACCAACTGCCAAAAACACTATTTAAGGATCCTGTCAGGCTTTCCCCTGACAGTTTGTCTATGTTTTAGTTTTTTCCTCTGCATGTGTCTTTTTTTCCTCTGTGTTTAGTATCTCCTGTCTTTAGTTCCTGTCAAGTGCTCTTATTTTGGTTCAGCTTCCTGTTTGTCTCCCTGTGTGCTGTTGTCACCTCATCTGCGGCTGATTGGCATCTGGCCACACCTGTAGTCAATCAGCCCGCTCCTATTTGTACCCACTTGGTCTTCCAGTCAGGGCTGGATCATTGTCGTTGCCACATGTCGCTCCTGTCGTTGGTATCGTGTCGTTTTATTGCAGCGTAGCGGTAAGCTACATTCGTTTGTTTGTAACTTACTGTCTTTTGTTCCCTGCTTCTCCAAGTAACGACTTCTGTTTTCCTGTTTGCTACCCGCTAGCTTCCACGCTAGTCCCTTTTTTGTTTCTTGCTAGCTTCTATGCTAAAGACCCTTGGTTTGTTACCCGCCTCGTGCGCGCTTTGTGTTAGTACCCTTTTGTTTGATTTTGTCTTAGTATTTTTATTAAATCATGTTTTCTCACTCCATGCCTGCCTCCATCTCTGCATCTTGGGGTTCAACAACAAATAACTCTGACAGATCCGTTTTATACGAAAACACCTCTGCTGTTTTTCAGAATCGACTGCCAAAAACGCTAATCAAGGATCCTCTCCATAGGACCGGACCACTTTGCGTTTTTGGTCAGAGCCTACTGCCAAACATGCTAGTCAAAGATCCTCTAGATAAGAATACATTTTTGCTGTTTTGAGTAATCCATCAAAACAATGCTAGTCAAAGATCCTCTAAATGACAAGTTGCTGTTTTTTTAGGATCTAATCTAAAAAAAAAGAAGCTATTTAAATGGTAAATGATTGTACTTGTATAGTGCTTTTCTACCCCTTTTTAAGGAGCCCAAAGCGCTTTGACAGTATTTCCACATTCACCCATTCACACAAACATTCACACACTGATGGAGGGAGCTGCCATGCAAGGCGCTAACCAGGACCCATCAGGAGCAAGGGTGAAGTGTCTTGCCCAAGGACACAACGGACGTGCCTAGGATGGTAGAAGGTGGGGATTGAACCAGTAACCCTGAGATTGCTGGCACGGCCACTCTACCAACTTCGCCACGCCGTCCCCCTTTTTTAGGGATCCTTTATAGAACAGGACCACTTTGCTGTTTTTCAGAACCGACTGCTAACAACGCTAAAACAAGATCCTCTACATGGCAGGACCATGTTGTAGTTTTTCAGAGCCTCCTGCCAAAAATGCTAGTGGAAGATCCTGAAAATGACAAAAATCTTTGATGTTTTTGGAAATCCATCACAAAAATGCTAGTCAAAGATTCTCTATTTGACAAGTTGGTGTTTTTAATGACCAACTGCCAAAAACACTGTTGAAGGATCCTTTTATATAACGAGACATATTTGCTGTTTTTCAGAACCTACTACCAAACATGCTAGTCAAAGATCCTCTAAATGACAATACATTTTTGCTGTTTCGAGTAATCGTAATCAAAAAAATGCTAGTCAAAGATCCTCTATATCACAAGTTGCTGTTTTTTAGGATCTACTGTTAAAAACAATAAGCCCAGAGGGATTCTTTATAGAAGAGGATCACTTTGTGTTTTTCAGAGCCTACTGCCAAACATGCTAGTCAAAGATCCTCTAAATAACGATATATGTTTGGTGTTTCGAGCAATCCATCAAAAATATGCAAGTCAAAGATCCTCTATATGACAAGATGCTGTATTTTAGGATCTACTGTAAAAAAAAAAGAAGCTAATTAGGGGTCATTTATAGAACAGGACCACTTTGTTGTTTTTCAGAAACCACTGCCAAAAACACTAATCAAGGATCCTCTACATCAGTGTTTTTCAACCTTTTCTGAGCCAGGGCACATTTTTTCGACTAAAAAAATCCCAAGGCAGACCACCAGCAGAAAACATAGAAAAAAAAAAAGAAACTCAGCAGCCGATATTGACAGTAAAAAGTCGTTCTTGCAATTGTTGGATATGAATTCTAACCATAACCAAGCATACATCACTATAGCTCTTGTCTCAAAGTAGGTGTACTATCACCACCTCTCACATCACGCCGTGACTTATTTGGAATTTATTTTAGTGTTTTCCTGTGTGTCGTGTTTTAGTTCTTGTCTTGCGCTCCTATTTTGTTGTTGATTGTCATGTCAAGTAGGGATGTACTTTTGTGGACGCCATCTGCTGCTCCACACGCTGTAAGTCTTTGCTGTCGTACAGCATTCATTTTGTTTGCTTTGCAGTTTTAGATTCCTTTTGCAGTTTTAGATTCGTTTTGCATAGCCATCCCTAAACTTCAATTGCTTTTGTTTATTTTTGGTTTAAGCATTAATTACCTTTTTACCTGCACCCTTCCTCCCGCTGTGTGGATATTGTGATCACAACAAACCATGTTCTCAACATCTACAAAGCAATTAGCTACCTGTTGCCACCTACTGATATGGAAGGATATTACACGGTTACTCTGCCGATCTCTAAACAGCACCGATACTCAACAACGGCACATTTGCGGATTATAATTATTGGTGTGCAAAAAATATTTTTAACCCATTTAGTTGAAATTACATAATCTCCCACGGCACACCAGACAATATCCCGCGGCACAGTGGTTGAAAAACACTGCTCTACATTGTGGTTTTTCAGAACCTCCTGCCAAAAATGCTGGTCGAAGATCCTGAAAATGACAAAAATCTTTGATGTTTTTGGAAATCCATCACAAAACTGTGTCAAAGATTATCTCTGTGATGACAAGTTGCTGTTTTTAAGGACCCAACTGGCAAAAACACTATTTAAGAACCTTAAATATTGTTTTTGGCAGTTGGTCCTTTTCAGTGTTTTCCCCCGGGACAGGGGGAAGGGGGTGTCGGGGAAGGCAATATACGATTATAGATCTCTATATATTTTCCGTAAATTAAAAACAAAACAGTCCTAGTTGCCTGAGATACAAAGTATGTCATTATTTTGACTTAGTAAATATTGATGTGGACGACTATCCCTGTTGCCGCTGGGGTTCCCCTGACCACCCAGGAAGGACATCGCTTTTAGCAGGTTTTACTCTTTTATTTTTCAATAAGGCCGTCGTCGCTCCCACTGCTTGCTCCTCCATGTCTCGCTCTCCGGTCCGCTCTTCAGTCTGCCGCGTCTCCGTCTCTCATGTCTTGCCACCTGTCGTTCTTGCTCTTTAGTCACTGTTGCCGGCTCTCCTACTCCTTCCGCGATCTCTCCTCCTTCTCCCCTTTTATAAATCATGAGGAGATGGGTTAATCGTGTCCCGGTGTGTGAGCCACGCACCTCAATTAGATTGCGGCGGCGCCTCTCCGCTCCGCCGTATTCTCTGCCTCCTTGCCGCCATCTTGGGCAGGGCTGCAGCGTGCCCTGCCCCGCCGTCGGCCCGTCGGCTCCGCCTCTCCACAATCGACTTACTAAGGACTACCCAAGTTAGTACTGAGTTAAAAGTGGGGCCAGATGCTGACATATGCTCAAATCATCATGCTTAATTTATTACAGCATATGGGAAGCTGTAACAGCCAACTGCTGATTGGCTGTGACATGCGCTCTGAATACGCACTGCTGATTGGCTGTTACCGCTCTGCGTGTAACCAATCAGATGGTTGTGTGGGTGGGACAAAGCTGGGTACTGCAGAGACGTACTGACAGAGACAGAGGCAGTACGAAGCGTAGCAGCTTGTTAAGACTTTAGTTTAGCACCAAATGATAATATAAATACATTTAATAAAGTCAAATACAAATAAGGCCACAAGAGAAGTATCCTACACTTCTCTTTTGTAAAGTAAATCTGAACAGCCGATATGGGCATCTACATCAACTATATGATTTGCCTGAGAAGCTGGACAGGACAACATTTTTTTTTTTAATTATTTATTTATTTAATTTTTTTCAAGACTTTAGTTTAGGCGGTGGCACTTTGTTGTTAAGGAGGCCGCCTTAGCAACAAAGCGCTGCGGGAAACTCTGCTTTTTATATGACAATTTTCAGAATCTACTGCTGAAAGTCACCTCTCGATAAAGACGCTCTGATGTTTTTTAGGAATCCGCTGCAAAAAATTTTAATCGCTCCCAAGTTGTTAAAGGGTACCTGACTTGTAAATGTTGTAACAATTTTGGATACTCGTGTAAAACAATCCCAAAGCGTCAAATCATCAGGGTCATTCATTTTGGTGCGGCAGTTTTAGATGCATGTGTCTGTGGGGTTTTGCAGTCTGGCTATGTTGTGATGTCAGAGCGAGGTGGACATACTTATGTGGACATTAAATCAGCTCTCAGCCAGGAAACACAAAAAAAGATAGGATAAATTATTATTTCCATCTAATTGTGGCATGTGCATAGTAACACTTACACCGTGGCACAAATACTGCCAAAGGCAGCTGTTTTTGAAAATGTGCAGGTGTACCTAATGTTGTGACTAGAGCTGTAAAACGATATGAACATTTCATATCATCATTACTGCGAGAACAGTTATCATTATTATCACAGTATTGTCCAGGGTGTACGACGTCTTCCGCCCGAATGCTGCTGAGATAGGCCCCAGCACACCCCCCACCCCAAAAAGGGACAAGTGGTAGAAAAAGGATGGATGGATGGATGTTGAATGTACTCAAAAAGTACGTACACACAAAGTAACATATTTTAACCATGTTGTATTTAAAAATAAATAAATAAATTAGACACAATATACTTTCTTGGAAAAAGAAACAGGGTTTCCCCTAAACTGGCAAGACACCGGTGGCGGTTGGGGCCTTGGTTATGGGCGTGGTCACAATGACATCATCTAGTACTTTTGCACATTTTCTATGATGGATATGATTTTCTTTATAAAAGCTCAAAAAATGTACAGATACATTTAAAACAAATATTTTTTATCAACTAGCATTAACATTTGTTTCATTGTTTGGCCATATATGGCTGCTTTTTGTACAATGTACTTTGTTTTGATTTTTTTCAAGTGTTTACATACTTCTAATGACTTTTTGTTTTATTAAAAACAACTAGCAACAAATCTAGTGTCTTCTTCTGGTGTTATTATAGAATGTACCTGTGTTTAGAGTCTCTTAACTTCTGTCCCTAATTTTCCCTGACTAAAAAGGCCATCTGCAGCCAGCATGACGTCACACATGCTGTTGCTCTGCTCCACATCACAGACATGCTGACAACGCTCCAGACAATAGTGTGTGTTTTGCTTTTATCCGGTTTTGGTAGCGCGGTTTTCGGTGGTCAAGTTTTGGGTACATAACTTGTCAGCAGCGCGCAAATAATAGGTTATAGTTACACTATATTGCCAAAAGTATTTGGCCACCCAACCAAATGATTAGAGTCAGGTGTCCCAATCTCTTGGCCCGGCCACAGATGTATAAAATCAAGCACTTAGGCATGGAGATTGTTTCTACAAACATTTGTGAAAGAATGAGCCGCTCTCATTGATTTCCAGCGTGGAACTGTCATAGTATGCCACCTGTGCAACAAATCCAGTCGTGAAATTTCCTCGCTCCTAAATATTCCAAAGTCAACTGTCGGCTTTATTATCAGAGAATGGAAGAGTTTGGGAACAACAGCAACTCAGCCACCAAGTGGTAGGCCACGTAAACTGACAGAGAGGGGTCAGCGGATGCTGAAGCGCATAGTGCAAAGACTTTCTTCACAGTCAGTTGCTACAGAGCTCCAAACTTCATGTGATATCCCAACTAGCCCACGTACAGTACGCAGAAAGCTTCATGGAATGGGTTTCCATGGCCGAGCTGCTGTATCGAAGCCATCCATCACCAAGTCCAATGCAAAGCGTGGGATGCAGTGGTGTACAGCACTTCGCCACTGGACTCTAGAGCAGCGGAGACGCCTTCTCTGGAGTGATGAATCACGCTTTTCCACCTGGCAATCTGATGAACGAGTCCGGGTTAGGAGGTTGCCAGGAGAACGGTACATTTCTGTGAAATTTGGTGGAGAAGGAATTATGGTGTGGGGTTGTTTTTGTCCTTGATTATATACACCTGTGGTCGGGTCAAGTGATTAGGACACCTGATTCTGATCATTTGGATGGGTGGCCATATACTTTTGGCAATATAGTGTATATAAAAAGTCATACTGTAATGACCTGCTAATGTTAATAATAATTGCTAATTTTTTTAGTGATAAAGGCAAATTGAGTGAGTACATACATGGTTTCTCTTCCGCTTTATATGAAATCATATAAAAATGTTAATAAACATTGTATACATATACAGAGCAATCACCCTGTCTAAGAGAAGACAACCTCTAGGTTCAAACTACACAGTTGAATATCTTAGTTCCTTTTATGCGTTTATATACGTTTTTATCAGGGTATGTTTTTCTTATTGGGGGAATAAGTTATTGTGTCTTGTATTCCTGTTACAATTTAAGCTCGCTAATGAGCTACCGCTAGTCAGTCCGGGAATTATATAGTCTGGTTCTCAATCATGGTATTTTGGTCATTTTGATTTAAAGTTAAAGTACCACTGATCTTCACACACACACTAGGTGTGGTGACCCATGCCCATGTTCCCCCCCTGGGACGTGAGGGGAGCAGCGAGCAGCAGCGGTGGCCGCGCTTGGGAATCATTTTGGTGATTTAACCCCCAATTTCAACACTTGATGCTGAGTGCCAAACAGTGAGGTCATGGGTCCCATTTTTATTGTCAACCTTCCAATCTCAGGGCGGACATTCCAACCACACTACTCAGTGGCCTAGTGGTTAGAGTGTCCGCCCTGAGATCGGTAGGTCGTGAGTTCAAATCCCGGCCGATTCATTACAAAGACTATAAAAATAGGACCCATTACCTCCCTTACTCAGCATTAAGGGTTGGAATTGGGGGTTGAATCACCATAAATGATTCCCGGGCGCGGCACCGCTGCTGCCCACTGCTCCCCTCACCTCCCAGGGGGTTATCAAGGGTGATGGGTCAAATGCAGAGAATAATTTCGCCACATTTAGTATGTGTGTGACAATAATTGGTACTTTAACTTTAACTTTTAACTTTAACAAGGCCACTGAGCAGATTCTTTGAAATAGTTTACAGAACAATTTAAAACAGTGATAGTTAAACTTAAAGTACCAATAATTGTCACACACACACTAGGTGTAGTGAAATGTATTTGACCTATTCCCTAACCTAACCTAACCCCCAATTCCAACCCTTCATGCTGAGTGCCAAGCAGGGAGGTAATGGGTCCCATTTTTGTAGTCTTTGGTATGACCGATCTCGGGGCGAACACTCTAACCAGGAGTTTTACGACAGCTATCGTTATTACTGTTTATCGTTACATCCTTCGTTGTGACCGACTGACAGTTTAAGATATAAATCTAAACAGTATACATTTTCAAACAATAAATTGATACGTTTGGAGAGGGTGGGATGTGGTTTCATTTGCAATCTGGGAGCTCCTCCAGAAACAAAAAGCCAATTATTAAACAGACTGTGGAGCAGGTTGATTGGCAACACTAAATGGTCCCTATTGTGTGAATGTTGTCTGTCTATCTGTGTTGGCCCTGTGATGAGGTGACGACTTGTCCAGAGTGTACTCCGCCTTCCGCCCGAATGCAGCTGAGATGGGCTCCAGCAGCCCCAAAAGGGACAAGCGGTAGAAAATGGATGGATAGAGGGCATATCCAATACATATAGAAAGTGTTATAAATGTAGATTACAATCATCACAGGTCCCCCTTTGAACTATGCACACAGGGTGTTTTGATGCATTTCCCAGGCCTGATTTGGCCCGCGGGCCGCCAGGTGAACAGCTCTGGTCAAGCGTAACAGCAGACTTCAAAAGGTGAAGGTGACTTGGCAATAGAGCTTCGAGTGCATGGGGATAGTGACGTCATCCTCGAACCTGTTTATGGGTCCCAATAAAGAAGACTCAAGTAGATCTTGTTAAGCATCATGTCTTTGTTGGTTCGATTCATTTTACATGGTGGTTTTGCAGCTCCGTTGTGGTCTGTTCTGCTGCACGTCATAAACAGCGTGATGTGATACATTTCCAGTCGTATTCCTCACCCTCCTCTCGTATTGCGGCTCAAACCCCCCACCCCTCTCACCGTCCACAGGCTTACGATTGCGATCAGCTCAGGTGGTGCTGCTGATGTCGGTGGGGGTGACTCAATTAAAAAGGCAATCACCAACGGGTAGACTCGATCTGTCCGTCAACGCTCCACATTTAATCACCCTCCGACTTGTCTGGACACACAAATTGGGCCTAAGCTGACACACAGAGTCCATCAGGAAGTTCTCTGTCCTTTCTTTTTGTCACCTTTCGTTTTCAGTGGAGATGTGAAATTCCCAGTATTAACCCTAATCAGCCGGGTTAAACTCCCGCTGTATTGAGTTGACTCCTGTATGATTGATCCAGTCTGGGTGTGATGGACTGTATCGGCATTGATTAGCAAGGAAGACTGCGGCTCTCTCGGTAAGACTTCAAGCCGAAGGACAGTGATCAAGACTGTAGCTGTCAAGGTGGTTTTGGTAATTGTCACTTTATACAGGAGAACATCTCAAATCTGGATGGAATCTGAGGTACAGTAAGAGGGTGTTATTATCAATGTCATGTGAGTGTATTCGTGTTTAAGAAAAAAAAATCTCTTTGGAAATGCTTGGCTTACACATTTAAAAGAAGTCCTATACTTGCCAACCTTGAGACCTTCGAATTTGGGAGATGGGGGAGAGAGGTGAGGTAGCGGGGGTGTATATATTTTCAAGTATTTCTTATATATTTATATATATGTATATAAATAATCCGTTCATGAATGAGTATATCCGTTTGGCCACCATAGTCAATGGAGAAGTCTGATCTACAAAATTTGCAGGCAGCATTCCCCTTCGAGCTGTCCTGGATGAGATGAAATTATTTTTTCCAATCATTTTGGAACTTGCAAGCATAGTTCTTATTTGTCGTCGCCATGTCTCTTCTTCGTTCTTCTGCTTTTTCTCTGTTATGTTTTTGGACATTACTACTTGCCGTAGTTTTGAAGCAATGCATGATGGGATCCTTTTCAGGTGAGAGAGGACGCTAAAGGCAGTACCTTTAAGGCACGCCCGCAATATTGTTGTCCGGGTGGAAATCGGGAGAAATTCGGGAGAATGGTTGCCCCGGGAGATTTTCAGGAGGGGCACTGAAATTCGGGAGTCTCCCGGGAAAATCGGGAGGGTTGGCAAGTATGCCTATAGTTTCCTAGTGAGCAGTGCTTCGGTACTTGTAAAATGGTAAATGGGTTATACTCGTATATTATATATATTTTCTACCTTCAAGGTACTCAAAGCGTATTGACACTACTTCCACATTCACCCATTCACACACACATTCACACACTGATGGCGGGAGCTGCCATGCAAGGCGCTAACCACGACCCAAGGGTGAAGTGTCTCGCTCAAGGACACAACGAACGTGACTAGGTTGGTAGAAGCTGGGGATCGAACCAGGAACCCTGAGGTTGCTGGCACGGCCACTCTTCCAACCGCGTCACAAACCCCGTTTCCATATGAGTTGGGAAATTGTGTTAGATGTAAATATAAACGGAATAGAAGGATTTGCAAATCCTTTTCAACCCATATTCAGTTGAATGCACTACAAAGACAAGATATTTGATGTTCAAACTCATAAACTTAAATTTTTTTGCAAATAATAATTAACTTAGAATTTCATGGCTGCAACACGTGCCAAAGTAGTTGGGAAAGGGCATGTTCACCACTGTGTTACATCACATTTTCTTTTAACAACAACACTCAATAAACATTTGGGAACTGAGTAAACTATTTGTTGAAGCTTTGAAAGTGGAATTCTTTACCATTCTTGCTTGATGTACAGCTTAAGTTGTTCAACAGTCCGGGGTCTTGTTGTCGTATTTTACGCTTCATAATGCGCCACACATTTTCGATGGGAGACACGTCTGGACTGCAGGCGGGCCAGGAAAGTACCCGCACTCTTTTACTACGAAGCCACGCTGTTGTAACACTTGGCTGAGCATTGTTTTGCTGAAATAAGCAGTGGCGTCCATGATAACGTTGCTTGGATGACAACATATGTTGCTCCAAAACCTGTATGGACCATTCAGCATTAATGGTGCCTTCACAGATGTGTAAGTTACCCATGCCTTGGCCACTAATACACCCCCATACCATCACAGATGCTGGCTTTTGAACTTTGCGCCTAAAACAATCGGGATGGTTATTTTCCTCTTTGTTCCGGAGGACACCACATCCACAGTTTCCATATATAATTTGAAATGTAGACTCGTCAGACCACGGAACACTTTTCCACTTTGCGTCAGTCCATCTTAGATGACCTTGGGCCCAGCGGAGCTGGCGGCGTTCCTTTGAGTTGTTAATAAATGGCTTTCGCTTTGCACAGTAGAGTTTTAACTTGCACTTACAGATGTAGCGACCAACTGTAGTTACTGACAGTGGTTTTATGAGGTGTTCCTGAGCCCATGTGGTGATATTCTTTACACACTGATGTCGGTTTTTGATGCAGTACCGCCTGAGAGATCAAAGGTCCGTAATATCATCGCATACGTGCAGTGATTTCTCCAGATTCTCTGAAACTTTTGATGATTTTACGGACGTAAGATGGTAAAATCCCTAAATTCCTTGCAATAGCTCGTTGAGAAATGTTGTTCTAAAAGTGTTCGACAATTTGCCTACACATTGGTGACCCTCGCCCGTCCTTGTTTGTGAATGACTTAGCATTTCATGGAAGCTGCTTTTATACCCAATCATGCCACCCACCTGTTCCCAATTAGCCTGCACACCTGTGGGATGTTCCATATAAGTGTTTGATGAGCATTCCTCAACTTTATCAGTATTCATTGCCACCTTTCCCAACTTCTTTGTCACGTGTTGCTGGCATCAAATTCTAAAGTTAATGATTACTTGCAAAAAAAAAAAAATGTTTATCAGTTTTAACATCAAATATGTTGTCTTTGTAGCATATTCAACTGAATATAGGTTGAAAAGGATTTGCAAATAATTGTATTCTATTCCCAGGTTGCCATCTCCGGGTTGGGGAGGAGAACCTGCCCCAAGTGGAGGAGTTCAAGTACCTAGGAGTCTTTTTCACGAGTGGGGGAAGAGTGGATCTTGAGCTCGACAGGCGGATAGATGCGGCGTCTTCAGTTGTACCGATCCATTGTGGTGAAGAAGGAGCTGAGCCGGAAGGCAAAGCTCTCAATTTACCGGTCGATCTACGTTCCGATCCTCACCTATGGTCATGAGCTTTGGGTCATGACCGAAAGGATAAGATCACGGGTACAAGCGGCCGAAATGAGTTTCCTCCGCCGGGTGGCGGGGCTCTCCCTTAGAGATAGGGTGAAAAGCTCTGCCGTGTGGGTGGAGCTCAAAGTAAAGCCGCTGCTCCTCCACATCGAGAGGAGCAAGATGAGGTGGCTCGGGCATCTGGTCAGGATGCCACCCGAACGCCTCCCTAGGGAAGTGTTTAGGGCACGTCCAACCGGTAGGAGGTCATGGGGAAGACCCAGGACAAGTTGGGAAGACTATGTCTCCCGGAAAGAGCTAGACGAAGTGGCTGGGGAGAGGGAAGTCTGGTCTTCCCTGCTTGGGCTGCTGCCCCCGCAACCCGACCTCGGATAAGCGGAAGAAGATGGATGGATGGTTGGATTTTATTCAATTTATATCTACATCAAATCACGATTTCCCAACTCATATGGAAACAGGGTTTGTAGTTTCTTTATTGAAACCATTTGTTGGCTGTTGTTTTCCTGACATTGGAATTACACAACACAATCCTAGATGATTGACATGAACATGGTCCAAGTATTCGACATCCAGTCAATACTTACAAAGCTACCAATGTTTCCCTAAGCTCTAAAAAAAAAGAAAAAAAGTCACACCTACAAAAGGAAATACCTTTGAGCTATTCCACCCTTAAAGATCCAATAATTCACTTTTATTTTGTGAGAATGTGCCGACCCAGCTCCCCATGTGCGGTTACTTCATCCTGTCAGATGGTGACAAAATGTTCCCTTTTGTGTTTTCTCTCGCGGATTCAACCTTTGACCCCACGGTGTCCCTCCCGTGTTTGTTTACCAAAATCGAGTTAAGGGCGCACACAGAGTTGCGCAGCGTGTGAGCTCTGCGGCCGTGCACTCAGAAACGTTGCGCAACCCTGCGGCTGATTAGTCCATAAACAGGAATACGTCCCCCGAAAATCTAACAAAAGGAGATTGCTGCTTGTCGGTGGAGAATTTCTGGTTTGGAATTGTTTCAGTAAAGCATGGTAAAGATTTAGGGGAACAAAAACACACGCAAGCACGCTTTGACTTTGTCTTTTTTGTTGTTGTTTTAGTGAAGATCTTGTCACACCCTTACGGGAAAGTGGCTGGCTTAGAAATGCCTGCTCCCGTCATCTGATTTAAGGCTGCTTTCGTATGTTTCCATGGCGAGGATGGAAAGGCATGCCAATGTAGGGCCTGTCTATCCGTGGCCATGATTCCTGGTGTCTGCCCAAATATGGTTTGCTAACAAGAAGGAGAAATTGAGGAGGTGGAGGGGGGTTGATCTACAATGAACCGCCGTTTTTTAACCGTGCGTGTGCTGATCTGATAGGAACGCTGGTTCAAACTCATACCAGGCCAGAGGTAAGGATGCTGCCCGTGCGGTACTCTTGAGTCAACTCTTAAGGAGAGGAAATTATGTCAACAACATGTGGAATCCATTTAGGTAGCGCTGGCATTCCACAGGGGTCTTTGGCTTCGACACAAACGACTTCCCGCAATGGACCGTAACTCCCAGGGTGTGATCGCCGGCCTTCACCGGGGTATCAACATAGCGCTCTTAAGTAAAAGCCATTAAGCAGTTGATGTCACCGATGACTAATTGACGTAAACACAGCAACGCTTTTAATAATCGAGTGGTGTTGGAGAGCCTAGACCGGGTCAAAAAAATGGGAGAAAAACTGCACACTTGATGCAGGATTTGGTTCTGCCAGATACTGAAGCATTCAGCAGGCCCGATCCAGCTGTTAAATGACAAATCAACATAAAAATGGAGGCGTGACTAAATATTTTTGGGAAAAACAGAAGAGCACTTTTGTAATATCGAGGTTCCTAACTAACATTATTTTTCCCAGTATCAATCAATCAATGTTTATTTATATAGCCCATAATCACAAGTGTCTCAAAGGGCTGCACAAACCACAATGACATCCATGGTAGAGCCCACAAAAGGGCAAGGAAAACTCACCCCAGTGGGACGTCAGTGACAGTGACAGTGATGACTATGAGAAACCTTGGAGCGTGTGCCTGAGCCCATGTGGTGATATCCTTTACACACTGATGCCCCCCCTCCCCCCTTTCAGGGGACCAAAAGCAATGGATGTCGAGCGGGTCTAACACGATATTGTGAAAGTCCAATCCATATTGGATCTAACATAACCTTGAAAGTCCAGTCCAAAGAGGATCCAATATAGTAGCGAGAGTCCCGTCCAAAGTGGAGCCAGCAGGAAACCATCCAAAGCGGAGGCGGATCAGCAGCGCAGAGATGTCCCCAGCCGATACACAGGCGAGTGGTCCATCCTGGGTCCCGGCTCTGGACGAGCGGTCCATCCTGGGTTCCGACTCTGGACAGCCAGTACTTCATCCATGGCCACCGGACTGGACTCCCTCCACAAGGGAGATGGGGACAGAGGTGAAAAAGAAAAGAAACGGCAGATCAACTGGTCTAAAAAGGGGGTCTATTTAAAGGCTAGAGTATACAAATGAGTTTTAAGATGAGACTTAAATGCTTCTACTGAGGTAGCATCTCAAACTGTTACCTATTTGTGTAAGACCACAGCTATCAATTATGCAGTAGGTCGTTTAAAGACGGAAACTCTCATAAAGAGTTTAGCTCGACCTGCAAGTTTAGTTGAAAACTTACGGTGTCACCATAACTGTAAATGAGGGCTGAGCAGTATACCGGTATTTTGAGTTGTATCGGTATATTTTAAAAATAACTATTTATTTGAGACAGTACCGCCATACTGATTAATAATATCTTTGAAAGCGCCCAGGAGGAGTCTGGCGCGCAGTCGCTACCACGAATTTCCGACACCGCCCTCTTCGCCACATTTGCCTCTGCGCACAGCCGACATGCCCGCACCGTAGCTCTGGCGACTGCCGGGGCCGGGCGGCGACTTCTCCTCCTCTTTATCAACCAGAGGTAACACAATCCGGTGAAAAGATTCAACAGAACAGCCGTCAGAGCCAACAAACTGCCGCAGCGAACAACTACAGCTCAGCTGAAAGCCTCGCTGATATCACGCAACACTTGGCAACAGACACCACCTTGTCTATCTGTGTTCGCCTTGTGATGAGATGGTGACTTGTCCAGGTTATACAATGCCTTCCGCCCAAATGCAGCTGGGATAGGCTCCAACCACCCCATCAACCTTCTAGGCCAGGGGTGTCAAACTCAAATACAGAGTGGGCCAAAATTTTAAACTGAACGAAGCCACGGTCCAAGGTTGAACAAATGAATCATTTAATAGGGACCCAAACCAGTTTTGCATCGATAATTGACCAAGCAAGGCTTATATAACTTTATAGTGACATGCAAAATTGAGTTTTAAATAATAATAATTAAAAAATATCAATGGCATATCAAATAAAATAAAAATACAAATTGAATGCCTCTTTTCGGCGGCGGGTTTGAGTTGGGGCGGGGTTTGGTGGTAGCGGGGGTGTATAGTGTAGCATCCCGGAAGAGTTATTGATGCAAGGGGTTCTGGGTATTTGTTCGGTTGTGTTTATGTTGTGTTACGGTGCGGATGTTCTCCCGAAATGTGTTTGTCATTCTTGTTTGCTGTAACAGTGCTATAGTTGTTTATACGGCCACCTTCAGTGTGACCTGTATGGCTGTCGACCAAGTATGCCTTACATACAATTGTGTGTGTGTATGAGCCGCATATATTATGTGAGTGGGCCGGCACGCTGTTTGTATGGAGGAAAAGCGGACGTGGTGACATGTTGAGAACGCCAAAGGCGGTGCTTTTACGGCCCGCCCCCAATATTATTTCCGGGGTGGAAATCGGGAGAAATTCGGGAGGGGCACTGAACTTCGGGAGTCTCCCGGGAAAATCAGGAGGGTTGACGAGTATGAGTATTAGCGGTGAATGCAGTGTTACAGCGGTGGGCCAGCTGTAATGTTAATTTGATATTGCCTCAAGGGCCAAATGAAATTAAACGGCGGGCCAAATTTGGCCCGCGGGCCAGAGTTTGACACCCACGCTTTAGAGCATGAATGGCTGGATGGATGGATTAAGTAACAAGCACATATAACGAATTACTTTTTTAAAAGTAATTTTTTAGAGCACAAGTTGTAACAGTAATATGATGTTGAGTTTAAAGGCCTACTGAAATTAGATTTTCTTATTTAAACGGGGATAGCAGGTCCATTCTATGTGTCATACTTGATCATTTTGCGATATTGCCATATTTTTGCTGAAAGGATTTAGTAGAGAACATCCACGATAAAGTTCACAACTTTTGGTCGCTAATAAAAGAGCCCAGCCTTTACCGGAAGTCGCAGACGACGACGTCACATGTTTGATGGCTTCTCACATCTTCACATTGTTTATAATGGGAGACTCCAACCAAAAGAGCTATTCGGACCGAGAAAACGACAATTTCCCCATTAATTTGAGCGAGGATGAAAGATTCGTGTTTGAGGATATTGATAGCGACGGATTAGAAAACAAAAACAAAAAAAAAGTAAAAAAAACGCGATTGCATTGGGACGGATTCCGATGTTTTTAGACACATTTACAAGGATAATTCTGGGAAATCCCTTATCTTTCTATTGTGTTGCTAGTGTTTTAGTGAGTTTAATAGTACCTGATAGTCGGAAGGGTGTGTCCACGGGTGTCTTGACGCGCAGTGTCTCAAGGGAGTCGACGGCAGCTATGGACGGGGCAAGCTCAGCTTTTTTCCGATAAGAAGCGACTTTTTAACCACAAATTTCTCACCGAAACCTGCTGGTTGACATTCCATCGTGTTTCATGTTGGCTTGACCAAATTGATACATGGATGATACAGCAGAGGATTGGGAGAATGTCATGTGGTCAGATGAAACCAAAATAGAACTTTTTGGTATAAACTCAACTCGTCGTGTTTGGAGGAAGAAGAATACTGAGTTGCATCCCAAGAACACCATACCTACTGTGAAGCATGGGGGTGGAAACATCATGCTTTGGGGCTGTTTTTCTGCTAAGGGGACAGGACGATTGATCCTTGTTAAGGAAAGAATGAATGGGGCCATGTATCGTGAGATTTTGAGCCAAGACCTCCTTCCATCAGTGAGAGCTTTGAATGGTTGACCAGATACTTATTTTCCACCATATTTTACAAAGAAATTATTTAAAATTCCCTCAATGTGAATTCCTGGATTTTTTTTTCATATTATGTCTCTCACAGTTGAAGTGTACCTATGATGAAAATTACAGACCTCTGTCATCATTTTAAGTGGGAGAACTTGCACAATCGGTGGCTGACTAAATACTTTTTTGCCCCACTGTATATATCACTCCCAGGGTCAGTGTTTTCCCATTAGAAACATGTTTCCATGTGAGTTGCCACTCCTGGAAGTCCGTGTAGTGATGCGTCGGTATTGTCGCGATTGCACCCGTGTCATAAAAACATCTAGGCCGGCCTTTGAGAGCATGTGAGTGCTCGGGTGCTGCGATGTACTCAGCGGGCAAGCCATTGTGGTGATTGTACTGTATGAGAACAGCGCATATGCTGGGCCCTGGGTGGAGGAAGGGGGCACGCATTAAGACAGACTGTACATTACATGTTGGAGCACCAGTCTGAGCACACGTATGCACCATCACAGCCTGGGGGGATGAAAGGCTTTTGAAAGAAACCCCCATTAGGGCAGGAGTGAAGCAACAATCCATATAGAGTAAAGGAGGTATGTGGGTGGTGGGTGGGCAGCATGCAGGTTATTGTGAGCCTGCTGCTACTCCCTACTGCGCCTCCCGGAAAAGAGATGTTTCATTTTGACTAAAAAAAAACGAGCTTATCACACAATCATATCTGACGACCAAATAGCATGCATTATTGCTTCTTTTAAGAGCAGAGAAAAACTTGTTTTTTGTCAAGAAGTATTCCATGTTTTTTTGTGTTTTTTTTAAGCAAAAGAGATGTAAATGTGTCTTTTTTAACCAGTAATCAGGGTAGGTTGGATGTGTATCTTTAGATAAATGGGTTATACTTGTATAGCGCATGTCTACCTTCAAGGTACTCAAAGCGCTTGGACCAGGGGCCCCCAAACTACGGCCGGATGCGGACAGCCAGCGTCCAAAATCCGGCCCGCGGGAAGTCCCAAGTAAAAAAAAAAAATTCTAATTCTAATTGTTATTTTTGTAATTTGTCCTTTCTAATCCATTTACCACCACCTTGTTACTCTCTGTGTCTCCTAGCCGCTCAGGCATATCATATTGTCTAAAAATGCATTTTCTCATCGATAACGTAACATCATTGCTCTCACGCCGCAAGTGCGCACTCTTTCAGTCAATTAGTGTGCGAAAAATTTTTTTTTATATATATATATATATATATATATATATATATATATATATATATATATATATATACATATATATATATATATATATATATATATATATATATATATATATATACAAACCCCATTTCCATATGAGTTGGGAAATTGTGTTAAATGTAAATATAAACGGAATACAATGATTTTTTAAATCATTTTCAACTCATATTCAGTTGAATATGCTACAAAGACAACATATTTGATGTTCAAACTGATAAACATTTTTTTTTTTTTTTTTGCAAATAATCATTAACTTTAGAATTTGATGCCAGAAACATGTGACGAAGAAGTTGGGAAAGGTGGCAATAAATACTGATTAAGTTGAGAAATTATCATCAAACACTTATTTGGAACATCCCACAGGTGTGCAGGCTAATTGGGAACAGGTGGGTGCCATGATTGGGTATAAAAGAAGCTTCCATGAAATGCTAAGTCATTCACAAACAAGGATGGGGCGAGGGTCGCCAATGTTTAAGCAAATTGTCGAACAGTTTTAGAACATAATTTCTCAACGACCTATTACAAGGAATTTAGGGATTTTGCCATTTACGGTCCCTAGAATGATCAAAAGGTTTAGAGAATCTGTAGAAATTACTGCACGTAAGCGATGATATTACTGACCGTTGATCCGTCATGCGGTACCACATCAAAAAAAGACATCAGTGTGTAAAGAATATCGCCACATGGGCTCACGAACACGTCATAAAACCACTGTCAGTAACCACAGTTGGTTGCTACATCTGTAAGTGCAAGTTAAAACTCTACTATGCAAAGCAAAACCCATTTATCAACAACACAAAGGAACGCCGCTGGCTTTGCTGGGCCCGAGCTCATCTAAGATGGACTGATGCTAAGTGGAAAAGTGTTCCGTGGTCTGATGAGTCCACATTTCAAATTATATTTGGAAACTGTGGACGTGGTGTCCTCCGGAACAAAGAGGAAAATAACCATCCGGAATGTTATAGGTGCATAGTTCAAAAGCCAGCATCTGTGATGGTATGGGGGTGTATTAGTGCCCATGGCATGGGTAACTTACACATCTGTGAAGGCACCATTAATGCTGAATGGTCAATACAGGTTTTGGAGCAACATATGTTGTCATCCAAGCAACGTTATCATGGACGCCCCTGCTTATTTCAGCAAGACAATGCCAAGCCACATGTTACAACAGCGTGGTTTCGTAGTAAAAGAGTGCAGGTACTTTCCTGGCCCGCCTGCAGTCCAGACCTGTCTCCTATTGAAAATGTGTGGCGCATTTTGAAGCGTAAAATACGACAGCAGAGACCCCGGACTGTTGAACGACTGAAGCTCTACATAAAACAAGAATGGGAAAGAATTCCACTTTCAAAGCTTCAACAATTAGTTTCTTCTGTTCCCAAACGTTTATTGAGTGTTGTTAAAAGAAAATGTGATGTAACACAGTGGTGAACATGCCCTTTCCCAACTACTTTGGCACGTGTTGCAGCCATGAAATTCTAAGTTAGTTATTATTTGTAAAAAAAAATAAAGTTTGTGAGTTTGAAGATCAAATATCTTATCTTTGTAGTGCATTCAACTGAATATGGGTTTATAAGAATTGGGAAATCATTGTATTCCGTTTATATTTACATCCAACAGAATTTCCCAACTCATATGGAAACATAGTTTGTATATATATGTGTATATGTATATATATATATATATATATATATATATATATATATATATATATATATATATATATATATATATATATATATATATATATATATATACATACATACAGCCCGGCCTACCCAATGCGGCCCCCAAGTCAAAAAGTTTGGGAACCCCTGGCTTAGACACTATTTCCACATTCCCCCTTTCACACACACATTCACACACTGATGGCGGGAGCTGCCATGCAAGGTGCTAACCAGGTCCCATCAGGAGCAAGTGTGAAGTGTCTTGGTCAAGGACAAAACAGACGTGACTAGGCTGGTAAAGTAAAGTACCAAATGATTGTCACACACACACTAGGTCTGTTGAAATTTGTCCTCTGCATTTGACCCATCCCCTTGTTCACCCCCTGGAAGGTGAGGGGAGCAGTGGGCAGCAGCTGTGCCGCGCCCGGGAATCATTTGTGGTGATTTAACCCACAATTCCAACCCTTGATGCTGAGTGCCAAGCAGGGAGGTAATGGGTCCCATTTTTATAGTCTTTGGTTTGACTCGGCCGGGGTTTGAACTCCCAACCGACCGATCTCAGGGCGGACACCCTAACCACTAGGCCACTGAGTTGGTTAGAAGCTGGGGTTCGAACTAGGAACCCTCAGGTTCCTGGCACGGCCACTCTCCTAACCGCGCCACGCCGGTTGGGAGAGTAGCCTTGTTGGACCAGTGCGTTAATCGTGACTTCCTATGATGTTCTTAATTACATTTGTCTCATAGTAATAATTACCTGCATTTACTTAATTATCTTTGGGTCAAATTCCATGAGCAATTAATTGATACTTTTTTTTTTTAAGTGAGAATGAGAGAATCGCTCCCTGAATAGTCTTAACCATGCAGACCTAGACAATTATTTTGACTCGGGGGCCACATTTAGGGAAAAAAATGTGTCTGGGGGCCGGTATATCTAATTTTTAGGAACACTTATACAAAACCTCACAATAAATTTCTGATACAAAACTAAAAACGTTATGAAAGACCACCTTAAAAAATGGAACGGAATTTTCCTTTTTTTTTACTGAATGAGGCACTGAGAATGTAGATGAAAATAAATAATGTGGGTTTTACAATATTAACTATAAACAATAAAACACTGAATATTGACAACATATGAACGCCTCACCCCCCCTTGATTGATATATTTTACAATCAAGGAAAACACAACAAAAATGCAACAAACACAGCGAAACAAACAAACATCACAAAAGAAACACCTACAATCTGATATATCTGGGATATCACTAAGCTTTAAAACTTTGTTGTAAAAATGTCCACACAGCTTGGTGCCTCGTGACTTAGATTACCATAGTAACTAATTAGATGACCATAGTAACTAATTAGATGACCATAGTAACTAATTAGATGACCATAGTAACTAATTAAATTACCATAGTAACTAATTAGATGACCATAGTAACTAATTAGATGACCATAGTAACTAATTAGATGACCATAGTAACTAATTAGATGACCATAGTAACTAGTATATCATGCAGAAGCGCAGATTACAACCATTGAAAGACTTAGTTTCGTTAAAGATTTACGGTCATTAAAAAACATCACTGCACATTACAGTGGCAGCTACATTTTCCATCTTAAAAATCTAAAAAAAACAGTCTAAGCCTGGGCCCCTGGAGAGGGGGTCCAGACTGAGGCCAAGGAAAAAAACAACTCATAGCCGAAGCACAGGTCCCTCTTACATTTGGGGGAAACATCAAACATCATAGAACACAAAGGATATTGAAGACATAAAGGAGCAGAGCTGATGCAACCAGCCACTTCTACATACACCTATGAATAAAACGTAAAAGTAACATACACACTGTGGCGGCCTCTGCGCTGTTCCACACCATCGTCTCCTCGGGAGGGGGGAGCATGGCCAGATACAGGAGAAGACCCAACAAAGCAAACAAGAGAGACGACTCCACTCTCTGGCGCCCATTAACTCGGCCAGTGTCCAGTCCGCATGGACGAGCGAGGATACGTCCAAGGAGACCGAGGTGTCCGATACCCGCTCATTCAGCCAAGACACTGTGAAGCCCGTCCGTCCCAGCGCTAGCGCCGCAGCCCTGTCTATTCATCCACATCTCATCCAGTCCCTCCAAACGGACTCCGGTGCGGCAGAGACCCAATAGTGCTCGATACCGTGGTAGAGCGCAATATGTATGTGGGGTTCCCTCAATCATCAGGAGATTTCTCCTGATGATTGAGGGAACCCCTCATGAAACAGTTCTGTAGAGATGAAGTAGTCTTGTGATTTTTCCCACACATACACATATATATATATATATATATATATATATATATATATATATATATATATATATATATATATATATATATTATAACAACACATGGGCATCACAATGGAACAGGGGGGTTAATGCGTCTACCTCACAATGAGTAGTCCTGGGTTCAATCCCTGGCTCGGGATCTTTCTGTGTGGAGTTTGCATGTCCTCCCCGTGACTGCGTGGGTTCCCTCCGGGTACTCCGGCTTCCTCCCACTTCCAAAGACATGCACCTGGGGATAGGTTGATTGGCAACACTAGTGTGTGAATGTGAGTGTGAATGTTGTCTGTCTATCTGTGTTGTCCCTATCATGAGGTGGCGACTTGTCCAGGGTGTACCCCGCCTTCCGCCCGATTGTAGCTGAGATAGGGTCCAGTGCCCCCCCGCCACCCCCGAAGGGAATAGGGGGGTAGAAAATGGATGGATGGATAATAACACATGAAAACAAGAGGGTATATATCAGGGGTAGGGAACCTATGGCTCTCGAGCCAGATGTGGCTCTTTTGATGACTGCATCTGGCTTTCAGATAAATCTTAGCTGATATTGTTTGACAGGATAAGTAATTAATAATTCCGCTGGTAATCACAGTTTTGATTGATTGATTGATTGATTGATTAAAACTTTTATTAGTAGATTGCACAGTACAGTACATATTCCGTACAATTGACCACTAAATGGTAACACCCGAATAAGTTTTTCAACTTGTTTAAGTCGGGGTCCACGTAAATCAATTCATGGTACGCCTCAAAAGCAACGTTGAAAATATAAAACATTCTCATGCATTTTAATCCGTCCATCCGTTTTCTACCCCACCGGCTCAATAAGAAGTATTTTATTTAATATTGGTTAGCTTCAGAATAACAATGTTATTAAAAAAAGAATAATAGACTTATTATACTCTAAAAATGTTGGTGTTACTTAAAAATGCACGCATTTAGTTTGTGAAGTTGTATTCAATGTTAAAAAATATTATATGGCTCTCACTGAAATACATTTTAAAATATTTGGCTATCATGGCTCTCTCCGCCGGACATGTTATGTTCCTGCGATGGGGTAGCGACTTGTCCAGGGTGTACCCCGCCTTCCGCCTGATTGTAGCTGAGATAGGCACCAGCGCCCCCCGCGACCCCAAAGGAAATAAGCGGTACAAAAATGGATGGATGGATGTTATGTTCAAAAAGTGGCCTTACGCGGTTTGAAATGGGATATTCACCAGTTGCCAATGACGATTATGTGCTTTCTCTCCAGCTACGGCACATAAAAAAAAATTATTTTTCCAATATCTTTTTGTGACTATTCGTCTGCACTCGGCACTTTCCTCCTGCACTTGTTACATGGGTGCATTTTAGATACCAGGATGCTGCATTCAGTAGTCCGGAGAGGTCACCTGTTCATGTTGTGACATCAGCTATTGATGCTGTCGGTTTTGTTCCGTCCCTCGGAAAACCACGCTATCTGTGACGCCGTCACAAACGTCTTTGGCTTTGTGTGAGCCTCGAGTAACGCCGCCTCGACGTTGGCGCCGTCATGGTCACGGCTTGTTGAGCTGTTCTTCTGCAAGGATTGGAAGGCACATGATGCAAGAGCATGTCACACTCTTCTCTGGAGCGGCAGCAGTGTGTGTGTGTGTGTGTGTGTGTGTGTGTGTGTGTGTAGTGAGTGTGAATTAGTGCACATTGTGGGTGGCTGTAGGTGGCAGCTTGTGTTGAATGGGCATCTATTCTTCTCCTCGCTTTCAGCAGCCACTGAGAGATGAGAGGATTTATGTGCGAGTGTGTGTCTTGTCTCTAAACCAAAGATAGGCTGAACGTGGGTGTAGGCAGAGGTCACAAACAAGGTGTGTTTGCTTGACTTAGTGTGTGTGCGTGCGTGTGTGTGTGTATGGTAGCCAGATTGTAGAACACAGCAGTGACTCAGGAAGCCTTAAGAGAGGACGTCTGACACGCAGATGGAGGCGCAGACAAACCAAACAATGTTTTTTGGGAGTTTTTATTTCTCAGAGCGAGCAGCCTCTCCAGGGATCGTTGTGGGTTTTTGTAGAGGTCAGGAACTTTCACAGACACAAGAAATCCAAGTTAAGAAAAAAAAAAAACTGAAAAAAAGATTTATGAATGATTTCCCCCTCTGGTGGATTTTGGACATGCTGATGAAATGAAATGCAGGTGCTTTTTATTGTAACATTTTTTTTTGTCCACGTAGCAAAATGTTGCTACACATGGTTTTCATATGTAGCATTTTGGAGACCTTGCATGAGTGGATGGTTCAATAATCAATCATGGCGTCTTGCTACTTTTACAGCATATTTCTTTTTCAGTGAAACACTGGCATGAAAACAGGGGTTCAGAACATTTGGCAATCTGGTCAACGATTTAGAAGAGGCGGGCCAGGGCATTGCATTAGTGCACATGTGCAGTTTAGTTGAGTCATCCATCCATCCATCCCTTTTCTACCGCTTATTCCCTTTTGGGGTCGCGGGGGAAGGCATCCTTTTGCCATAATTTGATTAACATCGACCCCGACTTAAACAAGTTGAAAAACTTATTGGGGTGTTACCATTTAGTGGACAATCGTACGGAATATGCACTGAACTGTGCAATCTACTAATAAAAGTTTCAATCAATCGATCGATCAATCAATCAATCAATCAATCAATCAATCAATCAATCAATCAATCAATCAATCAATCAATCAATCGAACGACTAACCTAAATCATAACAGAAATAAAATTGATTTAAGATATGTATGCATAGTAGTGTTGTAACAATATCAATATTTTGGTACCAGTGCTAAAATTCGTTCGATACTTGCGGTATAGCTCGGTTGGTAGATTGGCTGTGCCAGCAACTTGAGGGTTGCAGGTTCGATTCCCGCTTCCGCCATCCTAGTCACTGCCGTTGTGTCCTTGAGCAAGACACTTTACCCACCTGCTCCCAGTGACCCCCTTACTGGTTTAAATGTAACATAGATATTGGGTTTCACTATGTAAAGCGCTTTAACTCACTAGAGAAAAGCGCTATATAAATATAATTCACTTCACTCCACTACTTTTCTAAATAAAGGGGACCACAAAAAATGTCATTATTGGCATTATTTTAACAAAAAAATCTTAGGGTACATTAAATATATGTTGCTTATTGCAAGTTTCTTTAAATAAAATAGTGAACATACTAGACAACTTGTCTTTTAGTAATAAGTAAACAAACAAAGGCTCCTAATTAGTCTGCTGACATATGCATTGTGTCATATTCCATTCTATTATTGTGTCAACATCATTAAGGACAAGTGGTAGAAAATTAATTATTAATCTACTTGTTCATTTACTGTTAATATCTGCTTACGTTCTCTTTTAACATGTTCTATCTACACTTCTGTTAAAATTTAGTAATCACTTATTCTTCTGTTGTTTGATACTTTACATTAGTTTTGGATGACACCACAAATTTGGGTATCAATCCGATACCAAGTAATTACAGGATCATACATTGGTCACATTCAAAGTCCTCATGTGTCCAGGGACATATTTCCTGAGTTTAGAAACATTATATAAATTTTAAAAACACAAAACAAGATGTTGTGATGACAAAAAATATTGACGTAATCATAGTAGTATCGACTAGATAGGTGATTGTACTTGGTATCATTACAGTGGATGTCAGGTGTAGATCCACCAATGGCGTTTGTTTACATTTTGCATCGGTGAGCTACGGTGTGTAGTGAAGCATGTTTAGCTATTCCTCGTCCTTCAGGGATGACACCATGGAGACCAGGATTAGTGATTTAGAAGTAGCTAAAACGCTGCCGACTGGAGCAGGACTTTAGCTGCTAGCTAGCTAGCCATGTCTTAAGGCACCTATTCCTGAGGGCGTTTCAGTGTTATAACTTCACCTTTATCGTTAGTTTTTAAGCCAAAATGCGTCTGTTCTCCCCTTTCTGTCTACGCACTGTGTCTGTTTGTGAGTACTCTGTAATTGTGTGCCGCCGAACATGCTCGTCTGCCCGTAAACAAGCAATGTCATGACTTGACCTTGACGCGGGGGTTTGGGAGACCGGTACGTTTCAGAGGCGGAATAGTGCCAAAAATGATTACTATACTAATACGGTATACCGTACAACGCTAATGTGTAGTAATAAAAGACGTGTCAAAAGCGCTATGGCTAAAGGTTAAAGGGATCGTTGGTTCGATCCTCAGCCCTGCCTATTACCATGTCCAAGCATCAATCAATATACGGAACTTCCAGAAGCCACAAATCAACCCCAAAGAAGAAGAAATGCCACAGAATAGAAGCGCTGAAACAATCATACAGAATAGGAGTTGTGTCAAAGTCAAGCATCGATCAAATGCTCAACTGCAGTACTTGTTTCTGTAACACTTTAGCATGGGGAACATATTGTAAGTAACAAAGACTTAATTAAGAGTTATTTGGACACTAGGGAAACATATTGTAAGTAAGAAATACTTAATTTAGAGTTATTTGGACAATAGGGGAACATATTGTAAGTAACAAAGACTTAAATTAGAGTTATTTGGACACTAGGGGAACATATTGTAAGTAACAAAGACTTAAGAGTTATTTGGACACTAGGGGAACATATTCTAAGTAACAAAGACTTAATTTAGAGTTATTTGGACACTAGGGGGACATATTGTAAGTAACAAAGACTTAATTTAGAGTTATTTGGACACTAAGGGAACATATTTCAAGTAACAAATACTTAATTTAGAGTTATTTGGACACTAGGGGAACATATTGTAAGTAACAAAGACTTAATTTAGAGTTATTTGGACACTAAGGGAACATATTTCAAGTAACAAATACTTAATTTAGAGTTATTTGGACACTAGGGGAACATATTGTAATTAACAAAGACTTAATTTAGAGTTATTTGGACACTAGGGGAACATATTCTAAGTAACAAAGACTTAATTTAGAGTTATTTGGACACTAAGGGAACATATTTTAAGTAACACTGACTTAATTTAGAGTTATTTGGACACTAGGGGAACATAGTTTGAATGACAAATACTTAATTTAGAGTTATGTGGTTACTAGGGGAACATATTATACGTAACAAATACTTAATTTAGAATTATTTGGACACTAGGGGAACATATTCTAAGTAACACAGAATTAAGAGTCATTTGGACACTAGGGGAACATATTGTAAGTAACAAAGACTTAATTTAGAGTTATTTGGACACTAAGGGAACATTTTTCAAGTAACAAATACTTAATTTAGAGTTATTTGGACACTAGGGGAACATATTGTAAGTAACAAAGACTTAATTTAGAGTTATTTGGACACTAAGGGAACATATTTCAAGTAACAAATACTTAATTTAGAGTTATTTGGACACTAGGGGAACATATTGTAATTAACAAAGACTTAATTTAGAGTTATTTGGACACTAGGGGAACATATTCTAAGTAACAAAGACTTAATTTAGAGTTATTTGGACACTAAGGGAACATATTTTAAGTAACACTGACTTAATTTAGAGTTATTTGGACACTAGGGGAACATAGTTTGAATGACAAATACTTAATTTAGAGTTATGTGGTTACTAGGGGAAACAAATACTTAATTTAGAATTATTTGGACACTAGGGGAACATATTCTAAGTAACACAGAATTAAGAGTCATTTGGACACTAGGGGAACATATTGTAAGTAACAAAGACTTAATTTAGAGTTACTTGGACACTAGGGGAACATATTGTAAGTAACAAAGACTTAATTTAGAGTTATTTGGACACTAAGGGAACATATTATAAGTAACAAAGATTTAATTTAGAGTTATTTGGACACTAGGGGAACATATTCTAAGTAACAAAGACTTAATTTAGAGTTATTCGGACACTAGGGGGAACATATTGTAAGTAACAAAGACTTAATTTAGAGTTATTTGGACACTAGGGGAACATATTGTAAATAACACAGACTTAATTAAGAGTCATTTGGACACTAGGGGAACATATTTTAATTAACAAAGACTTAATTTAGAGTTACTTGGACACTAGGGGAACATATTCTAAGTAACCGAGACTTAATTTACAGTTATTTGGACACTAGAGGAACATACTGTAAGTAACAAACACTTAAGAGTTATTTGGACACTAGGGGAACATATTCTAAGTAACAAAGACTTAATTTAGAGTTATTTGGACACTAGGGGGACATATTGTAAGTAACAAAGACTTAATTTAGAGTTATTTGGACACTAAGGGAACATATTTCAAGTAACAAATACTTAATTTAGAGTTATTTGGACACTAGGGGAACATATTGTAAGTAACAAAGACTTAATTTAGAGTTATTTGGACACTAAGGGAACATATTTCAAGTAACAAATACTTAATTTAGAGTTATTTGGACACTAGGGGAACATATTGTAATTAACAAAGACTTAATTTAGAGTTATTTGGACACTAGGGGAACATATTCTAAGTAACAAAGACTTAATTTAGAGTTATTTGGACACTAAGGGAACATATTTTAAGTAACACTGACTTAATTTAGAGTTATTTGGACACTAGGGGAACATAGTTTGAATGACAAATACGTAATTTAGAGTTATGTGGTTACTAGGGGAAACAAATACTTAATTTAGAATTATTTGGACACTAGGGGAACATATTCTAAGTAACACAGAATTAAGAGTCATTTGGACACTAGGGGAACATATTGTAAGTAACAAAGACTTAATTTAGAGTTACTTGGACACTAGGGGAACATATTGTAAGTAACAAAGACTTAATTTAGAGTTATTTGGACACTAAGGGAACATATTTCAAGTAACAAAGATTTAATTTAGAGTTATTTGGACACTAGGGGAACATATTCTAAGTAACAAAGACTTAATTTAGAGTTATTCGGACACTAGGGGGAACATATTGTAAGTAACAAAGACTTAATTTAGAGTTATTTGGACACTAGGGGAACATATTGTAAATAACACAGACTTAATTAAGAGTCATTTGGACACTAGGGGAACATATTTTAATTAACAAAGACTTAATTTAGAGTTACTTGGACACTAGGGGAACATATTCTAAGTAACCGAGACTTAATTTACAGTTATTTGGACACTAGAGGAACATACTGTAAGTAACAAACACTTAAGAGTTATTTGGACACTAGGGGAACATATTCTAAGTAACAAAGACTTAATTTAGAGTTATTTGGACACTAGGGGTACATATTGTAAGTAACAAAGACTTAATTTACAGTTATTTGGACACTAGGGGGACATATTGTTAGTAACAAAGACTTAATTTAGAGTCATTTGGACACTAAGGGAAAGTTATTTAAGTAACAAATACTTAATTTAGAGTTATTTGGACACTAGGGGAACATATTTTAAGTAACAAAGACTTAATTTAGAGTTATTTGGACACTAGGGGAACATATTCTAAGTAACAAAGACTTAATTTAGAGTTATTTGGACACTAAGGGAACATATTCTAAGTAACACTGACTTAATTTAGAGTTATTTGGACACTAGGGGAACATATTTTGAATGACAAAGACTTAATTTAGCGTTATTTGGTTACTAGGGGAACATATTATACGTAACAAATACTTAATTTAGAGTTATTTGGACACTAGGGGAACATATTCTAAGTAACACAGACTTAAGAGTCATTTGGACACTTGGGGAACATATTGTAAGTAACAAAGACTTAATTTAGAGTTATTTGGACACTAGGGGAACATATTGTAAGTAACAAAGACTTAAATTAGAGTTATTTGGACACTAGGGGAACATATTATAAGTAACACACATTTAATTTAGAGTTATTTGGACACTAGGGGAACATATTTTAAGTAACAAAGACTTAATTTAGAGTTATTTGGACACCAGGGGAACATATTATAAGTAACAAAGATTTAATTTAGAGTTATTCAGACACTAGGGGGACCATATTGTAAGTAACAAAGACTTAATTTTGAGTTATTTGGACACTAGGGGAACATATTGTAAGTAACACAGACTTAATTAAGAGTCATTTGGACACTAGGGGAACATATTTTAAATAACAAAGACTTAATTTAGAGTTACTTGGACACTAGGGGAACATATTCTAAGTAACAAAGACTTAATTTACAGTTATTTGGACACTATGGGAACATATTGTAAGTAACAAAGACTTAATTTAGGTTTACTTGGACGCTAGGTGAACATATTGTAAGTAAGAAAGACTTAATTTAGAGTTATGTGGACACTAGGGGAACATATTGTAAGTAACAAATACTTAATTTACAGTTATTTGGACACTAAGGGGACATATTGTAAGTAACAAAGACTTAATTTAGAGTTATTTGGACACTAAGGGAACATATTTTAAGTAACAAATACTTAATTTAGAGTTATTTGGACACTAGGGTAACATATTGTAAGTAAAAAATACTTAATTTAGAGTTATTTGGACACTAGGGGAACATATTCTAAGTAACACAGACTTAATTTAGAGTTATTTGGACACTAAGGGAACATATTCTAAGTAACACTGACTTAATTTAGAGTTATTTGGACAATAGGGGAACATATTTTGAATGACAAAGACTTAATTTAGCATTATTTGGTTACTAGGGGAACATATTATACGTAACAAATACTTAATTTAGAGTTATTTGGACACTAGGGGAACATATTCTAAGTAACACAGACTTAAGAGTCATTTGGACACTAGGGGAACATATTGTAAGTAACAAAGACTTAATTTAGAGTTATTTGGACACTAGGGGAACATATTATAAGTAACAAACATTTAATTTAGAGTTATTCAGACACTAGGGGGAACATATTGTAAGTAACAAAGACTTAATTTTGAGTTATTTGGACACTAGGGGAACATATTGTAAGTAACACAGACTTAATTAAGAGTCATTTGGACACTAGGGGAACATATTTTAAATAACAAAGACTTAATTTAGAGTTACTTGGACACTAGGGGAACATATTCTAAGTAACAAAGACTTAATTTACAGTTATTTGGACACTAGGGGAACATATTGTAAGTAACAAAGACTTAATTTAGGTTTACTTGGACGCTAGGTGAACATATTGTAAGTAAGAAAGACTTAATTTTAGAGTTATTTGGTTAGGGTTAGGATTAGAGGGCTAGGGTTAGGGTTGGGTTTAGGGTTACCGGTTTACTAGTTGTATAATAAGGCCATGCAGAATAAGGCATTAATAAGTACTTAATAATGACTAATTAAGAGCCAATATCTTAGTAATTTTCATGTTAATAAGCAACTAATTACTGGTGAATATATTCCCCATACTAAACTGTTACCCTTGTTTCTATTCCTGCTTGAAGGATAATCGAGCCTCCAGCTGTATGGCAGCAGTGGTGAAACTAATCAACCTGTTAAACCCAGTTGAAGTACACATGGACAGCGGTGTACAGAGCTGACGGAGGAGAAGGAGAATCGGAGAGGTTTTTGACAAAAATTATAGAAGAAAAATTAAGAAAGCTTCAGCGGCAAGGAAATTTTCAGTTAATATTATAACGGGGATAAAAAGACCAGGACCAGCGTACATAACCCTCAGGTTTACCTTGGCCGTTTTTTGATAATGGAATAAATTGGCGACTTTTCCAGGGTGTACCCCGCCTTCCGCCCGATTGTAGCTGAGATAGGCGCCAGCGCCCCCCGCGACCCCGAAAGGGAATAAGCGGTAGGAAATGGATGGATGGAATAATTATATGACGAATGCTGGTGCCAGCAACTCAAAAAGTACTTTTATATAAATATATATTATAAAACCATCGGTGTTTGATAAAACATAGTTACATGATGGACGCAGTTTGTCGACACTTTAAGCCCAGAGTTCTGACCAGAACTGTAGACAAAGGAATGATAAATTATAATCATTTACTTGTTTTTTGTTGTTGCCTCTAATCAAATTGCACGCTGCAGTGTTTGCCAGATGGGAAGGGAAGAACTGATATGCCCCGAGCTAATTATTACCTCTGTAGTGTCACGGGGGGTTTCTTTTGAAAGGGGGCCCTTTGTCACTTGATAGGAGGGTTTGGGATGCATGAATGATCCAGATCACTCACTTTCCTTGGTCTACTGTTGCAATGTTGTATTTGGACATGAATGGAAGGCTAAAATGGCGTGTTTGTGTGATTGTCTATAAATGAAGGCAGTAAACTTCAGCTGCATCCGGCAACCCCCACCCCGCCTCTCCCCTTCACAGGATTAGTGACACAGGATCCCCCCTGGCAGAAATAGCCAGGAACCAAGGCCAATACATCAGAATATGGGAACTTCCGTCATCGCTTAGTGTGTTGTGTTTATTTGTATCAACTGCTAATTGACCTTGTTTCCTCCCAGGTGCAGAACTCATTCAGTAGGATCTCTTGCAAAATGAAATGTATTTCATGGAAAATTTTACTCGGCTCAGTTCCTTAAAAAGTAATTTTACTTCATAATTTTGATCGAACTCTAAAAAAAAATAGACCCTGATCCAAACCTCCTAAAAGTATTATTTCAGCACAGCAGGCTTGCCATGTTCTTGGAGTATGTAGCGGTCATTTTTTTTGCTGCGCTCTCACAGACACAATTATAATTGTGTTTTTGGAAAACATTAGGGATGCCAGATAATATCGGCCGATAAATGCTTTAAAAATGCAATACCGGAAATTATCTGTTAGGAATTGATCAAGGAGGTGACCCCAGGATGCAGAGAGGGGAGGCGAGATTGAATTACGAAAAGTGAAAACAATTATTGAGTCCAAAAAGTGTAACAAAAGGTGATGGAGCAGAAGTGCACACCATTAATACAAAAACAGGTTCTCTTTGTGGTGGGCAGGGGAAAAGGCCAGGGCACCCTCAGCACAGCATAAAGTCCAACACAGAATCCTGGTTGCCTCAGGGAGGCTAGGGAACAAACACAAAGAGGTGAGGGATTACAGGAATAAGGACAGACTGACGAAGTGAAGCAGGCACATGCACGTGGAAAGTTCAGGAGACAATAACCGGCAACACCAAGCTGCCAATGACGAGCTTAAATACTTCTAGGTGAAATTGGTTGCAGGTGTGCCTAAGTGTCCGTCCCTTGCAGGGGACTAATTAGTTGGAGGAAACAGACGTCACCAAAAAAGGAGAAGGCAGGGAAAATGATAAAACACAACATTATCAGTATCAGTTTCAAAAAGTTAAATTAATGACATTTTTAAAGCGCTGCTGTACAGAGCCCTTCATATGCGTGTTCGGTACGTATCTGGTAAAACACGGGCTGTGTTTTACTAGAGTCTAGTATACTCTGGACCAGGCCGGGGCAATTATTTAGACTGTGGGGGCCACTTTTAGAGAAAAAAATGCATCTGGGGGCCGGTATATCTATTTTTAGAGACACTAATACAAAACTTCACAATAATGTCTGATTGAATGAATCTGGCCAGGATCTTCAGCTCTCACTGGATCGGTTCGCAGCCGAGTGTGAAGCGACCGGAATGAGAATCAGCACCTCCAAGTCCGAGTCCATGGTTCTCGCTCGGAAAAGGGTGGAGTGCCATCTCCGGGTTGGGGAGGAGACCCTGCCCCAAGTGGAGGAGTTTAAGTACCTAGGAGTCTTGTTCACGAGTGGGGGAAGAGTGGATCGTGAGATCGACAGGCGGATCGGTGCAGCGTCTTCAGTAATGCAGACTTTGTACCGATCCGTTGTGGTGAAGAAGGAGCTGAGCTGGAAGGCAAAGCTCTCAATTTACTGGTTGAGCTACGTTCCCATCCTCACCTATGGTCATGAGCAAGGATAAGATCACGGGTACAAGCGGCCGAAATAAGTTCACCCCGCCGGGTGGCGGGGCTCTCCCTTAGAGATAGGGTGAGAAACTCTGCCATCCGGGAGGAACTCAAAGTAAAGCCGCTGCTCCATCGAGAGGAGCCAGATGAGGTGGCTCGAGCATCTGGTCAGGATGCCACCCGACTGCCTCCATAGGGAGGTGTTAAGGGCACGTCCAACCGGTAGGAGGCCACGGGGAAGACCCAGGACACGTTGGGAAGATCTATGTCTCCCGGCTGGCCAGGGAACGCCTCAGGATCCCCCGGGAAGAGCTGGACGAAGTGGCTGGAGAGAGGGAAGTCTGGGCTTCCCTGCTTAGGCTGCTACCCCCGGGACCCGACCTCGGATAAGCGGAAGATGATGGATGGATGGATGAATGAATGCTAAAAACGTTATGACGGACCGCCTTAAAAAACGTAATGGAGTTTTACATTTTTCTACAAAGGATAAAACACTGAATATTGACAAAATATGAATGTCACACCCCCTTTCGATTGACATATTTTACAATCAAGTGAAATGAGAAAGGTGCATTAACTAAAAGCTTTACTAAAAAGAGAAGATTTCACATGTTTTTTAAAAGTTTCAACACATTCAAGATCACGGTCCCAGTCTGTTTGGTGCCAATTTTTTAAAAGTCAATTTCTTAAAACAAAAAAATTGATTGAAATAAAAACGGCTCTGACTCTAAGCCCCTTAGAAGAAAGTTTTCAGCACACCATGACCGCCATGCTTGTGGGCTATGTTGCAGTCATTTTTTCTGGAACTTGTATAACGATGCCCGTTTATTTGTTATTCACTTTGTCATCCTGCGCGTATAGTTGGACGTGTTCTTCAAAATACAGATACAATTGTATATAACGCTGTCCGATATAAACCAATGTTCTATAAAATCTTGGTCGTGCCATGGACCCCGAATTTTCGTCCTTTTTTTTCCCCACCGTGTCATTTTTCACCAAATTATCAACTATCCATACGGTATTGACTTACTGGTGGATACAGTAAGGCTGATATTGTCACGTTTTGCTGGCGTCAAATTCTAAAGTTATGATTATTTGACACAAAAAAAAAAGTTTATCAGTTTGAACATCAAATATGTTGTCTTTGTAGCATATTCAACTGAATATGGGTTGAAAATGATTTGCAAATCATTTTGCAATTTCATATGGAAACGGGGTTTTTAACTTATGGGTTAAATAGTTAATGTGATGATCATTCACAATTTGCATATTTTATTCAATTGCTGATAAGATAATCTATTTTTATTTACAGTTAAAAAGAGCTAAAAGGGAATTGATTTGATTTATACATGTATTTGATATTCATTAATTGAGAAACACTGACACTGGATTGAGTTGTTTTCTATTTTATAGCCTAACAAAGGGTTATCTAAAACACTGCATGTTCTAAAAGTCATTGCGGCAAACCGGATGTTAAAAAAGAGCGGGAGCAGGTGCATCTCTAATTTATAATAATAATTCTGCCCCTGACAGTTTGTCTATGTTTTAGTTTTTTCCTCTGCATTTGTCTGTTTCCTGTGTTTAGTATTTCCTTTCTTTTAGTTCCTGTCAAGTGCTCTTAATTTGTCAGCTTCCTGTCTTGTTCCCTGAGTGCTGTGTTCCTCCTCAGTGTGTTTAGTATTTCCTGTCCTTAGTTCCTGTCTAGTGCTCTAATTTTGTCAGCTTCCTGTCTTGTTCCATGAGTGCTGTGTTCCTCCTCAGTGTGTTTGGTATTTCCTGTCCTTAGTTCCTGTCTAGTGCTCTTATTTTGTCAGCTTCCTGTCTTGTTCCCTGAGTGTTGTGTTCCCCTTCAGCTGCGGCTGATTGGCATCTGGCCACACCTGTCGCCAATCAGCCGGCTCCTATTTGTACCTCCTTTGTCTTGTGTCAGTTGCTGGATCATTGTATTGTCATTCGGACTTGTCGTTGCCATATGTTGCTCTTGTCGTGTCTGTGATTCTTTTCAGCTATTACCTGTCATGCTACATTTTGTCCTAGTCGTCGTAGCGGTAAGCTGTTCTTTTTAGCCATTAGTTAGTTCCAGTTTTTCTGTTTGCTATCCACTTGCTTCCATGCTAAAGTTGCTTTTTGTTTTCTAGCTTCCAGTGCTAGCTCCCTTAGTTTGTTATTCCGCCCACGTGCGTGCTTTTTGTTTGTTCTTGTTCTATTATTTAAATTAAATCATGTTTTCCCATTCAATGCCTGCCTCCTTCTCTGCATCATGGGGTTCGTCAACTATTAACTCTGACAAATTCACCCCTATACAATATCCTACCCTAATACCCTACTGTGGAATACTACCCTTCAAGTGCAATACGTTTGACACTGATTGTTATTTATTACTTCGGTTCTCTTGTCTTGTTCTGTATATTGTACAGTATTTTGTATTTCTATAGTGTTTTGTATATTGTACAGATTTGCTTATTATTTTTATTGGATAATAGTCTGTTTATTTCAATTGTTAGTTTTTTCCTTTATTACCTCTTGTGCCCTTATTTGGTCCCACTACCGACCGCACATTAAGTTGGAGTCCTTAATCTCGTTATATGCAAATATAATAACAATGACGTGAAGTGAATTATATTTTATATAGCGCTTTTCTCTAGTGACTCAAAGCGCTTTACATAGTGAAACCCAATATGTAAGTTCCATTTAAACCAGTGTGGGTGGCACTGGGAGCAGGTGGGTAAAGTGTCTTGCCCAAGGACACAACGGCAGTGACTAAGATGGCGGAAGCGGGGATCGAACCGGGAACCCTCAAGTTGCTGGCACGGCCACTCTACCAACTGAGCTATACCGCCCAATGAAGTCCATTCTATTCTATTCTCTTGTGGTTGATGAGATTGAGCGTCACGAGCCTACGGGTGAATGAATAAACGACAGATAACAAGATAAAAGGATTGTTTTTTACCGTTCGTATCCCCATTTTTTTCTCATATAAAGTCCAACTTTATTTAAACATTTTCGAGGACCTGTCCAATAGTACTTAATCTACAGGGGGGCTAACCATCATACGTTATCGTCATCAACTCTCACCGTTTGCCAGTAGCAACGTAAAGCAGGTGTGACAAATGTTTGTTTACTTTCACGACACTGTCCGGGTTCGGCTATGCCGGCCTCTATTTTTTCTGTCACCTGCCTACATCAAGAAGAAAACACACGTTTTTGTTGTCGTTTTCGAAGCGAATCATCTGCACGTGTCCCCTTTAAAAAAAAATGCATCCGCACAATTAGTGACGTGCTGTCAGGGGAGGCAAGTGAGGCAGTGCCTCACCTGCCACCAGGTGGCTTAACCACGAGATGTTCCAAAACGAAGTAATAATATAAAATAAATTTTAATATTTCTACTTTGGTTTATGTAATCTATGTGATTTTGGTTTTGTTCCTGTATATTTTGATAATTTCCATGGTCAAAATCGCGGACATTCCATGTTTCTTGATCAAAACAATGCAGCAGATGAGAAGTGAGGCAGACACAGGCAGTGGCTCCACGGCTACATACAGTGTAGTGTTTGTTGGGCGTGTGCCTGCGAGGGGGCGCATGCTTGTTGCCACGTGGAAAAGGCAGGTCTTGAGGCAGCAAGTACCTCTTCCTCAAGGTAGGGGGCGATATATTGTCAACTTGCAGTTCAATGCCTCAGCAGTACTCTGACTTGCCACACTGGGAGAAGTGGGGGCGCTCAAGCTAGCAGACACAGGTCTCTCCAGCGGAAGCCAGCATTTTTTCTTTTTTTCCTAACTGTATTTATAACAAACATGGCATATTTATTAGAGTAAGCCAGCGTTTGTGGGGTTTTTTTGTCGGATGCAAAAATATTATTTAATTTTTCTTTGGAATGAAATTGAATTAAATGAATGTTTCTGCCAATATGGAGGATTATATACTGTATTCAAGATGAAATACTTTTCTAAAGTGGACTTTAAGACAAAATGAATGCGATCATACAAAGTACGTTTTCATGGAGGATAGTTATTGCTGCTTCAGATACAAATACAGAAAGGTAACATACACTCGCAATACTTGATTTATTTTGTTAAAAGCAAATGGGACCAACAATTATTTAATAACAACTTTATCAAATAGTTTTTTAACCCATTTATCATATTATTATGATAACGTTTTTATGAAAGCGAATAACTCCCTTTTTTCCCCTGTAACTCTAATGTGCAACCTAAATCAACAATGACTAGAGCTGCACATATGAATTTAACTAAAAAAAAAATAAAAAAAAGTATGTATGCCTCACCTGGTGTTTAGTTCACCGCACGTCACTGCGTACATCTGATTATGCAGTTTAAACACTGGCAGGCAAGAACGAAGCACAACGCAGAGAAGGATTCCAACAATTTAAAGACAGAAATCACTTTCAAAAAGACCGTAACTCACAAACTTAAACCACAATGACTTGGTAAATCGCTGTTTTCACCACATGAATTGGGATAATTGTATTTTATCATTTTGATAATAAAACAAGTTATATGGCCAATGGCCGCGTTATACCGAATTTTGAGTGTATCTCTGAGCCAAAGACACAAAACAACAAAAGTAGATCAATAATTGTGTGATAAATGATACACTATATTGCCAAAAGTATTTGGCCACCTGCCTTTACTCACATATGAACTTGAAGTGCCATCCCATGGAATCGTCCAAAATGTTTTGGTATCCTAGAGCAGTGGTTCTCAACCTTTTTTCAGTGATGTACCCCCTGTGAACATTATTTTTTAATTCAAGTACCCCCTAATCAGAGCAAAGCATTTTTGGTTGAAAAAAAGAGATAAAGAAGTAAAATACAGCATTATGTCCTCAGTTTCTGATTTATTATATTGTATAACAGTGCAAGATATTGCTCATTTGTAGTGGTTTTTCTTGAACGATTTGGAAAAAAAAAAATAAGAATAACTAAAAACTTGTTGAAAAATAAAACAAGTGATTCTATCGTAAATAAAGATTTCTATACATAGAAGTAATCATTAACTTAAAGTGCCCTCTTTGGGGATTGTAATAGAGATCCATCTGGATTCATCAACTTAATTCTAAACATTTCTTCACAAAAAAATAAATCTTTAACATCAATATATATGGAACATGTCCACAAAAAAACTTGCTGTCAACACTGAATATTGCATTGTTGTATTTCTTTTCACAGTTTATGAATAGACATTCATATTTTGTTGAAGTATTATTCAATAAATATATTATTAAAGGATTTTTGAATTGTTGCTATTTTTAGAATACTTTTGGAAAATCTCACATACCCCTTGGCATACCTTCAAGTACCCCCAGGGGTACACGTACCCCCATTTGAGAACCACTGTCCTACAGCATTCAAAGTTCATGTCACTGGAACTAAGGGGCCAAGCCCAACTCCTGAAAAACAACCCCTCACCATAATTTCTCATCCACCAAATTTCACACTTGCAGTCCGAAATGTAGCGTTCTCCTGTCAACCTCCAAACCCAGACTCGTCCATCAGATTGCCAGTGTCATGATCCGTGGTCCGGATCAGATTTTGTGTTTTGTGTTTGTTTTGGACTCCTTTAGTTCCTGTTCGGGCACCTCCTGAGTTTAGGAGGGACGATAGTTGGGAGAGTGGCCGTGCCAGCAACCTGAGGGTTCATGGTTCTATCCCCACTTTCTACCAACCTCGTCACGTCCGTTGTGTCCTTAAGCAAGACACTTCACCCTTGCTACTGGTGGGTCATGGTTAGCGCCTTGCATGGCAGCTCCCGCCATCAGTGTGTGAATGTGTGTGTGAATGCGTGAATGTGGAAATAGTGTCAAAGCGCTTTGAGTACCTTGAAGGTAGAAAAGCGCTATACAAGTATTACCCATTTACCCTTTACTTATGATTTTCACCTGCCTCTGTTGTTCGGGATACTCACCTGTTTGTAATCAAGAGCCACTATTTAAGCCTGCCTTTGCTGATCACTCGTCCTGGCTTCTTTGTCCCACTACTGTCACGTAAGATTGGTTAGTTCATGATTCCAGGGCTAAGTTTTGCTTGTCTCCAAGCCTATGCTACGTCTTAGCTTCCCGTGTGTTAGGCACACTTGCCTTTCTGTTGTTTGGCCTGTATTTTGGTAGTTTGTGATGATTTATGAAGAGTAAATCAAATCCTACCTTCACGCTTTCGTTCGTAGTTGTCCGTTTTTCATCCCTGGAGAATGAACCGCGCAGTGAGCTGCCACCGCAGTCGTGAAAGCCAGTTGGAAAAACGGGACTCATCAGTCCAGAGAAGGCGTCTCCACTTAACTGCTTTGGAGTGCAGTGGCGACGTGATTCAGACCAATGCATCCCACGCTTTGCATTGGACTTGGTGTATGGTTTAGATGCAGCTGGTCGGCCATGGAAACCCATTCCATGAAACTCTCTGCGTACTGTACGTGGGCTAATTGGAAGGTCACATGAAGTTTGGAGCACTATAGCAACTGAGTGTGCAGAAAGTCTTTGCGCTATGCGCAACAACATCCACTGACCCCTCTGTCAGTTTACGTGGCCTACCACTTGGTGGCTGAGTTGCTGTTGGTCCCAAACTCTTAACTTTTCTTATAATAAAGTTTACTTTGGAATATTTAGGAGCGAGGAAATTTCACGACTGGATTTGGTGCACAGGTAGCAATCTTATGACAGTTCCACGCTGGAAATCACTGAGAGCGGCTCATTCTTTCACAAATGTTTAGAGAAACAGTTTCCATGCTTATGTGCTTGATTTTACACACCGGGCCAAGTGATTAGGACACCTGATTCTCATCATTTGAATGGGTGGCCAAATTCTTCTGGCAATATCGTGTATCTTGGAAGAGAACCATACCTCTGGATTTTTATGTAACTGAAGAATTCGAGAATCCTGCACATCGAACATACAAAATGTTTTTGGTTATGAAAACACACTTATTAAACCGACATGTCCAATTATATTTTCTTTTCAGAAGTTTTCAATTAACTGATGAAAATAACACAAACAAGCCATTTAATACCTTATCCATTTTTTTTTTGCTGTCATCACTAGTTACAATGTTTTTTTAAATGTATAAGTTGGTTTTCGGGCAGCACGGTGTGACAGGGGTTAGTGCATGTGCCTCACAATACGAAGGTCCTGTGTAGTCCTGAGTTCAATCCCAGGCTCGGGATATTTCTGTGTGGAGTTTGCATGTTCTCCCCGTGACTGCGTGGGTTCCCTCCGGGTACTCCGGTTTCCTCCCACCTCCAAAGACATGCACCTGGGGATAGGTTGATTGGCAACACTAAATTGGCCCTAGTGTGTGAATGTGAGTGTTAATGTTGTCTGTCTATCTGTGTTGGCCCTGTGATGAGGTGGCGACTTGTCCAGGGTGCACGCCACCTTCCGCCCGAATGCAGCTGAGATAGGCTCCAGCACCCCCCTGCGACCTCAAAAGGGACAAGTGGTAGAAATTAAAGGGTTTCGGAGTGCGTTTTCATTGGTCATTAAGATATATTTCTGAGAACCAGCGTCCTTGGCAGTGGACCTTTGGTTTTGGTCTATTTGTTTTGATTGTTTTGCTACACATTGAATTGAATTTGAATTTAATTATATTTATATAGCGCTTTTCTCTAGTGACTCAAAGCGCTTTTACAAAGTGAAACCCAATATCTAAGTTACATTCAAACCAGTGTGGGTGGCACTAGGAGCAGGTGGGTAAAGTGTCTTGCCCAAGGACACAACGGCAGTGACTAGGATGGCGGAAGCGGGGATCGAACCTGGAACCCTCAAGTTGTTTATAAATGAATCCAGGAGGAAGGTCAGTCATTTGTGTACAGTCATCACCATACTTGCCAACCTTGAGACCTCCGATTTCGGGAAGTCACGTGACAGGGAGAGAGCAACGAGTTCCCAAAGAGTACAGAGCAAGAGCAAGAGCATACCAGTCACTTCCTGCTACCGGCATAAAACTACAGCTGATTGGACTGTGGCGGTCACGTGACTAGGAAGCGCCCAAAGAGTAAATAGAAAGGCAAGAGCCTAATAGTCTGAAAAAATCTATGTATGTATGTATTACATAAACGTAAGACCATAATAACGTTTTTTTTAAATAAAAAATGCTTTTCATGATGCTACACTTACATCACACTAAAATTTTTACTGCATGCCTTTGGTAAGCGCAGGAGTCAGAAGAGGTTTTATATTAATTAGCGCATGCTTACTTTTACCTCATGCTTTTGGTAAGCGCAGGGGTGAGAAGAGGTTTTAAATTAATTAGCGCCCTGGCGCTAATTCAAGGAAATACGATATATATATATATATATATATATTTATATATATATATATATATATATATATATATATGAATAAAATAAATACTTGAATTTCAGTGTTCATTTATTTACTTATTTACACACACATAACATTCATCTACTCATTGTTGAGTTAAGGAGGGGGCTTGGGCTCCAGCTCCGCCTGAATTTCGGAAGATTTTTCAGAAGAAAATTTGTCCCCAGAGGTTTTTGGGAGAGGCGTTGAATTTCGGGAGTCTCCCGGATAATCCGGGAGGGTTGGCTAGTATGGTCATCACATTGAACAGAAAAGCAAGACAGATGTTTTGAGCAATACGACCTGATAAATCCGTGCTTTCCTATAAAACCGGTTTCCTGAAGTGCGCGTTAGACTTGTGTGTTTTGTGCACCCTTATTTATTATCACTTATTGGTGACAATCTACTTATTGATAGCTGGAGACGTACAAACTAGAAAGATCGCAACACTGCGTCTCTCTTGAGCCTTGTTCGAAAATGTCCCAGAAGAATTCAAAAGACTCCACCGTCCAATTCTGCCAAACTAAATACGGCTTGTGAAATGGAAATTTTGAGGCCATTCACTGAGTGCCAGGAATTTTTTTTTTATAAATGAATTAATGGTAGTAATGAAAACCAGACTCCACAGAAATAGACCAGCATCGACACCTGCTTTTTCTGGGTTGCAAATTCCATGTAACTGAATTTGTCAAAGGGTGTTTTGATGATTAGGATTAGAATGACTTCAAAGCTGCCTTTTGTGAGATTTAGGAAACTGTTGCAATGTGTGTGGAAAGGAAAATTGCAACCGGCAATGACCAATTTCAACTTTGACACCTCTCCCGACCCAACACATCTTAAGTTGGATATAATTTCGGGTTAAACTGAACCGACAAGGAGCTGAGTTGATTTGACCAAATAGTTTATTCAAACTTTTGTCCCCATGTAGTAATAATAATAATAATGGATTTGAGATATTTAGCATTTTTTCTAGACATTCAAAGCACTTTATAGTGAGAAATGAGAACCCATCATTCATTCACTCCACATTCATGCTATAGTGATGGTAGGCTGCATTTGTAGGCTTCAAGTAACTTGCAGTTGTTACTCAAAATTAATACGGTTCTCGCTAGGACATCACAGATTAAATCGCATTTACTCAAAGGTTTATAATCATTCGATATACATTCGGTGGATTATTGTGTTCATGGCTGTCAATCAGGGCTACCTTGAGTTGTAAAGGACTAAAGAACATATTCCATGGTTGCTTTATTGATGTCGAACCAATGTAGTGTTGTCCCAAATCCAATAATTTGGTACCAGTACCAAAATCATTTTGATACTTTTCGGTACTTTTCTAAATAAATGGGACCACAAAAAAAAAATCATTATTGGCTTTAATTAAACAAAAAATCTTAAAGTACATTAAACATATGTTTCTTATTGCTAGTTTGTCCTTAAATAAAATAGTGAACATACGAGACAACTTGTCTTTTAACAAAAGCTCCTAATTTAGTCTGCTGACGTATGCAGTAACATAATGTGTCATTTTCCATTCTATTATTTTGTCAACATTATTAAAGGGGAACATTATCACAATTTCAAAAGGGTTAACAACAATAAAAATCAGTTCCCAGTGGCTTGTTGTATTTTTGGAATTTTTTTTCAAAATTTTACCGTTCCCAGAATATCCCTAAAAAAAGCTTTAAAGTGCCTTTTTTTTCACTCTCTGCGAAGACAGTATCCATTTTCCTGTGACATCACACAGTGCTGCCAATGTAAACAAACAATGGCGAATAGCACAGCAAGATATAGCAACATTAGCTCGGATTCAGACTCGGATTTCAGCGGCTTAAGCGATTCAACAGATTACGTATGTTTTGAAACAAATGTTTGGAGTGTGAAAGTATTGAAGAAGAAACTGAAGCTATTGAGCGAATAGCTATTGACGCTATTCATAGCCATAGCATGGCTGAATAGCTGCGTTAGCATCGCCGGTAAAATGTGCGGACCAAACGATCAGGACTTTCGCATCTTAAATCCGTCTATTGGTAAGTGTTTTTTTCGCATTAAATGTGGGTGGAAAGAAACGTAATATAGTTGCAAATGCATCTGCAGGTAATCCATACATCTGTGTGCCATGTCTGCTTTAGCATTGCCGGTAAATAGCATGTTAGCATCGATTAGCGTAGCATGTTAGCATCGATTAGCTGGCAGTCAACATCAACAAAACTCACCTTTGTGATTTCGTTGACTTTATAGTTGCAAATGCCCCACTTCTGCACTCTGACCATGTTATCAGATCAGACTTATTGGAAATATGCAAAAATTGGCTTCCTCCCACCTCCAAAGACATGCACCTGGGGATAGGTTGATTGGCAACACGAAAGTGTGTGAATGTGAGTGTGAATGCCGCCGCCTATCTGTGTTGGATCTGCGATAAGGTGGCGACTTGTCCGACCGATTTAAGCTGAGATAGGCTCCAGCGCCCCCCCGCTACCCTTTAAGGGAATACGCGGTAGAAAATGGATGGATGGATGATTGAGTTTTTTTTTTTTATTATTGATTAATTGAAATATTTATTTCAAACCTGCGCAGTACAACAAAACAATTTTTTTTTACATTTTGGCAGAGGTATTTATGCAAGGCTTGAAATGGGGTTGGATGAAGAAGATGCTTATAATATCCCAACCCCTCTCACTCATTCCACATTTAACATCCATCCGGAAGGCAGTGTACACCCTGGACAAGTCGCCACCTCATCGCAGGGCCAACACAGATAGACAGACAACATTCACACTCACATTTACACACTAGGGCCAATTTAGTGTTGCCAATCAACCTATCCCCAGGTGCATGTCTTTGGCTGTGGGAGGAAGCCGGAGTACCCGGAGGGAAGCCACGCAATCACGGGGAGAACATGCAAACTCCACACAGAAAGATCCTGGGCCTGGGATTGAACCCAGGACTGCAGGACCTTCGTATTGTGAGGCAGACGCACTAACCCCTCTCTCACCGTGAAGCCACATTTAACATAAACAATATAGTACAATAACAATACTATATAAACAAAAACAAGAAATACTCCTGTACACCAACAATACGATAGGACCACTGTTAATGAGACAAGACAAGATGAGACAAAACACATAAAATCCAACACCAAGAATAGACATTTGAAAGGCAATTTAAAATAAATAAAGAATAGTGAACAACAGGCTGAATAAGTGTACGTTATATGAGGCATAAATAACCAACTGAGAAGGTGCCTGGTATGTTAACGTAACATATTATGGTAAGAGTAATTCAAATAACTATAACATATAGAACATGCTATACCTTTACCAAACAATCTGTCACTCCTAATCGATAAATCCCATGAAATCTTATACGTATAGTCTCTTACGTGAATGAGCTAAATAATAGTATTTGATATTTTAGGGTAATGTGTTAATAATTTCACACATAAGTCGCTCCTGAGTATAAGTCGCACCCCCGGCCAAACTATGAAAAAAACTGCGACTTATAGACCGAAAAATACGTTACTTCTTTTTTAAACAGTGTTTTTTTATTCATGTTAGAACACGTTGTTTTAAAAAGTCTAAACCAGCTGGATGACATGGCCACAAATTAAGCTTGGATAAGATCGATTGCGATTGGTTGGCGTTCCGATATGACCTTGACTACTTGCTATAGATCAGGGGTCGGGAACCTTTTTGGCTGAGAGAGCCATGAAAGCCAAATATTTCAAAATGTATTTCCGTGAGAGCCCTATGATATTTTTTAAAACTGAATACAACTAAATGCGTGCATTTTTAAGTAAGACCAACAATTTTAGAGTATAGTAAGTCTCATTATTTTTGATAATATTGTTATTCTGAAGCTAACCAATAATAAATAAAATACTTCTTACCATTAATGTGACTTTTTAAACAGGTGCGGTGGAAACAAAAGGATGGATTAAAATGCATTAGAATGTTTTATAGTTTGAACGTTATTTTTAACACTGTGATTACCAGAGGAATTATTATTAATTATTGTGTTAAGCAATGTCAGCTAAGATTTATCTGAGAGCCAGATGCAGTCATCAAAAGAGCCACATCTGGCTCTAGAGCCATAGGTTCCCTACAGGGTCTCAAACTTAATTTACCTGGGGGCCCTTGGACGCAGAGTCTTAGTGAGGCTGGGCCGCAAAAAAATATTTATTAAAAAAAATGTGCATACTCCTCAGCATGTTTAGTTGTATAATGATGTTTAAAATTGTATTCGTTGTGCACCGCAACTTTCTCTGTGCAAATAAAACACGTCGGGGTCGCCTCTGTGCTTAACAAAGAAATATTGCATCTCCCACTTTTCCTGGAATTGTCTTTGCACATCACAAACCTTTCTCTTCACTGCAGGCTTTGAAAAAGACATGTTTGGGGTTGTGGAATATACTTGTATTTAGCCGACGCACGGGGAATAATGTTATTTCCGCAATGTGTGTCGTTCCGCTTTTCCGCCCTACAGCAACACGGCGGTCGGCGGCTAATAGCCGGGAAAGTACCTGGATAGCGAGCGCAAAAAAGTGACGGCTCCCGGAGTGTTATCCGGCATCATATAGACATATATGAAGTGTTCGTTGTGTAAGGCAATGCTAATTAAAAAATTAAAAAAACAAATAATGGTTTGAATTGGTCCAGGTTATCGGGGACTGTTATTACTCACGGACAGGTGTCGCGTTGTGACATGTAAGAAAACCCTCATCTCTTTGGCAATGTCTCTGTCGCTTTCACTCATTTGTCGCTTTTCCACTAATGCAGGGGTAGGCAACCCAGAACGTTGAAAAAGCCATTTTGGAGCCAAATAACACAATGCTGTCAAGCGCCATTAGTATAAAACTCACGGGCCGCACTAACATTAAACTTTCATATTAAGGTGGGGGCCGCAAAATAACGTCTCGCGGGCCACAATTAGCCCGCGGGCTGCATGACTGAGACCCCTGCTCAGTGTTTCCCACAGGTCAGGCATCTATTTGTGGTGGTGTGGTCGGGCGGCGGGGGGGGGATGGGGGGGGGGGGTCGATGACCAAGAAGAACGCGGAGTTGGAATATAATTACAACACTTTATGTGCACATTTATATACATATTTATATAATATTTCCATATTTCTATCATATGTAACTACAAGCTCCATTCACAGACAGAGTCCCATTGCTTTTATGAGCTGTTGAGCGAGTCAAAAGCCCCCCCAAAAAAAAAAAAAAATTTATTAATTCTTTTATTTTTTTATTTGTGGCAGTCGTAATTTTTTCGTGGCGGGCCGCCACAAATAAATGAATGTGTGGGAAATCCTGCCTGCCTTAAAAGCTTAAGTGTGTCTAACTTGTGACCACATATAGTCCTTTTGTTTGCTTGGGTCGCCATTTACGTAGCTACTGTGCGAGAGCAAACAGACCCTCAAACTAAACGCGAAGGCCGTATTCTTCCGTCCGATTATTGCCTTTAAGGTGAACTCTTCAAGAAAGCCAGCCTGTGTGGCGTGTAGGAGTGTGCTATCAGCGTGTCACACAGGAAATCATTTCATATATCTTTTTTAATAGTCTTCCGCGCTCCTGTTTGTTTCCGCTTTCTTTCTTTCTTTCTTTCTCTTCCCCGAACAGTTTTCTGTGGCGGAGGCCCTGCTTGGGAGGGGGTAGGGGACGTTGAGGGGGGGGGGGGGGGGGGGCGTTGGCATTCCTGCACTGTGTGCTTTGCGCTCGAACGGGCCTTGGCCCCGGTCCATATCCTTCTCTCTACCCTCCTTGCAAAATACCCCCGCCCTCCCTTGTGCTGCTCAACCATTTCAACTCCCCCTCGCTTTGCCTTCCTGCAGCGCTCCCACTATGTATCACAGATCATTCATTGCCCACTTCCTTTCCTCATCACTCCCTTTTGACTTCGCTTCCATCCCGGACCAGCGGCAGCAGGTCCGAGCTCTGCGACACAGATGTACCCGACTGCCCTCGGGCACCTGACATGGGAACAAAGCACTGATGAAGGCTGTCTGGGTTTTGCGCCATGCATGAATGCAAGTATATATACAGAGAGGAAGAGGGAAGTGGAAGCGGCAATATATGACATCTGCATCCATGAGTTGACTCAAGCTTGAGTTTCGAACTGTAGAAATAGTGCCGTGCACCCCCCCCCCCCCCCAGGAGATAAGCCACGGTGGGTCGGTCCTCGCACTCGCATGTGTCGAGATAATATTACACACGGACTCCGTCTTCTCTTTTTAATCAAAGCGATCGACGGAAGCTTTAGAGCAAATCTGCTGTTAATTTTATCCGCGGTATTCCTTGTAAACCACTATCAAACAGAGGCCAAAAGCCAACCACGCCAAGATGAGAACCAGACAGAACACAGTGACTGTTGTCGCCGGCATGTTGTTGTTTTTTCATGAGTGATGAGTTTATAGTTTTCCTTAGTTTTTTGGTTTTGTTGATTTTGCTACCATCCATCCATCCATCCATCTTCTTCCGCTTATCCGAAGTCGGGTCGCGGGGGCAGCAGCCTAAGCAGGGAAGCCCAGACTTCCCTCTCTCCAGCCACTTCGTCTAGCTCTTCCCGGGGGATACCGAGGCGTTCCCAGGCCAGCCGGGAGACATAGTCTTCCCAACGTGTCCTGGGTCTTCCCCGTGGCCTCCTACCGGTTGGACGTGCCCTAAACACCTCCCTCGGGAGGCGTTCGGGTGGCATCCTGACCAGATGCCCGAACTACCTCATGTGGCTCCTCTCGATGTGGAGGAGCAGTGGCTTTACTTTGAGTTCCTCCCAGATGACAGAGCTTCTCACCCTATCTCTAAGGGAGAGCCCCGCCACACGGCGGAGGAAACTCATTTTGGCCGCTTGTACCTGTGATCTTATCCTTTCGGTCATGACCCAAAGCTCATGACCATAGGTGAGGATGGGAACGTAGATCAACCGGTAAATTCCGGCCACTTCACACTCGGCTGCGAACCGATCCAGTGAGAGCTGAAGATCCTGGCCTTGCTACACATGTGTCTACATACTGTTAATCAGTGTATCCATCTTAAGTTCAAGTTAAAGTACCAATGATTGTCACACACACACACACACACACACACACACACACTAGGTAGGGTGAAATTATTCTCTGCATTCGACCCTGGATCACCCCTTGGGAGATGAGGGGAGCAGTGAGCAGCAGCGGTGGCCGCGCCCGGGAATCATTTTTGACGATTTAACCCCCAATTCCAACTCCTTGGTGCTGAGTGACAAGTAGGGAGGTAATGGCTCCCATTTTTATAGTCTTTGGTATGACTCGGCCGTGTTGTCCAGATACCAATATTTTCGATAATTTTTGGTACTTTTTGGTACCTTTCTATGTAAAGGGGACCACAAAAATTTGCATTATTGGCTTTATTTTAACAAAAAATCTTAGGTTACATTAAACATATGTTTCTTATTGCAAGTTTGTCCTTAAATAAAATGGCGAACATATTTGTCTTTTTGAAGTAAGTAAGCAAGAAAGCCTCCTAACTAGTCTGCTGACATATGCAGTAAAATATTGTGTCATTTATCTTCTATTTTGTATTTTGTCAAAATTATTAAGGACAAGTGGTAGAAAATTAATTATTAATCTACTTGTTCATTAACTCTTGATATCTGTTTATTTTCTCTGTTAACATGTTCTATCTACATTTCTGTTAAAATGTAATAATCACTTCTTTTTCTGTTGTTTGATACTTTACATTTGTTTTGGATGATACCACAAATTTGGGTATCAATCCGATACCAAGTCGTTACAGGATCATACATTGGTCATATTTAAAGTCCTCATGTGTCCAGGGAAATATTTCCTATATTTTTTAAACATAGTATAAATTAAAAAAAAAAAAAAAATGAAAGAAGATGTTTTGATGCCAAAAAATATCGACGTAATCATAGTAGTATTGACTAGATACGCTACTGTATGTGACGCTTAGTTGGAATCGTGGCGGTGTTTGCGTTCTCTCGTGGGTGCAGCGAAGATGGACACGGCGTAAAGGTAGGAACAATAATTTATTTATACTATCAAACAAACCAGAAACAAACACACTTGCACATAGGCACTACCAAAAACCAACAGAACTAGCGTGGGAACTAGAAGGAACAAAAAGCGCTACCGTTGAAGCTAGGGACATAAACAAAACAGGAATAGCGTGGAAGCTAACAAGTAACAAAAGTAGTTTTTTACCATAATGCAGGACGAGCGGCGTCAACTGTTGTGTGGGAGCATACAAAAGTCCAAGAAAGAATGTCAAACAAAGGCGGTCTTAAATAGGGTGATAACTAATCAAGGGCAGGTGCGTGTGATCAAAGGAGAGACATGTGACACAAAATGGGTAACCATGACAACAGAAACAAAACAGGAAGTGCCACCGGGAACTAAAGACGTCAAATATCAAACAGGCAGTGATAACAAAACAGAAACAAACCCAGAACATGACATGGTCCAAGACGTGGACCATGACACTGTACTTGGTATCATTACAGTGGATGTTAGTTGCAGATCCACCAATGGCGTCTGTCTACAATTTGACTCCGTACCGGTACTTTTCAGAGGCGGTATTGTACCGAATATAATTCATTAGTATCGCGGTACTATCCTAATACCAGTATACCGTACAACCCTAGGACCCATTTTATCCTACACAGTATTTTAAAGAATTTTCCTTGTGGTTTGGACAATAACAAATTGGATATGCCTTGGTGTGAATTTAGTTCTACAGGCAATTTTATAACCTGTTTTTGACTGCAAGATGTTTGACTCTGGAGGCGTTCCCAAAAGTTGCAAATGAAACCACGCCCTACTCTCCCCAAAAGTATCATAATGTATATTTTAAACATGTACACTGTTTAAATGCAAATCTTGAAGTCGTCACTGGTATTTGTTTTCCAGACACGCTCGAGACTAAAGCTCATACACATATAGATTCACCCGGTCACAATATTAGAAACATTTGCATACTTGTCGATCGATTCAGACTGTGCATAAACAGATCTGCTTTAAACAACATTTATGTCACTGCATGTCACACTTCTGTGTTGATGTGCACATGCCAAGATTGTATGAAAGCTTTACCTACCATCTAAATAAGTACATCCACCTCGCTCTAAATGTCACAGACTGCAAAAACCTGCAAACAGAATCATTCCAAAAGTTTGTGCGAGCTCATGCCACAATGCATGGACCTCATGATTTGTTACTTTGGCATTCTTTAACACGAGTATCCAACACTGTAATAACATTGAGAAGTCCGAAAAGATGAAATTCATTATAGGTCCGTCTAGGCTTAGAAATGATATCTATAGATAATTCTAATTTCGATACTTTGACCTCACAGTCAGGAGATCCGGGTTTCCCATGTGTTTGCACAAGTTTTTTCTTTCTATCCCGGCTTCCTTACTGCCATAAGTCGAGGATGTACCAGGACTGGGATATGCTCCAGTTTACCCATGACCCTAATGAGAACAAGCGGTATAGAATATTGAAGGATGAATGGGAGAGAACTACTGATGATAGGGTAGAGTCCTACAAGCATTCTGAAGTTTGACCTAGTGCAAAATGAATGTGCATAGACTAGAGATGTCTGATAATGGCTTTTTTGCCGATATCCGATATTCCGTTATTGTCCAACTCTTAATTACCGATTCCGATATCAACCGATACCGACATATATAGTCATGGAATTAACACATTATTATGCCTGATTTTGTTGTGATGCCCCGCTGGATGCATTAAACAATGTAACAAGGTTTTTCAAAGTAAATCTTTCACGTTATGGAAAAAAATGCCAACATGGCACCGCCATAGTTATTATTGAAGTCACAAAGTGCATTTTTTTTTTTAGCATGCTTCAAACAGCAGCTTGGAATTTGGGACATGCTCTACCTGAGAGAGCATGAGGAGGTTGAGGTGTGTGTGTGTGTGGGGGGGGGGGGGGGGGGGGGGGTTGCAGGGTGTGTATATTGTAGCGTCCTGGAAGAGTTACTGCTGCAAGGGGTTCTGGGTATTTGTTTCTTTTGTGTTTATTTTGTGTTACGGTGTGGATCTTCTCCCGAAATGTGTTTGTCATTTTTGTTTGGTGTGAGTTCACAGTGCGGCGCATATATGTAACAGTGTTAAAGTTCTTTATATGGCCACCCTCAGTGTGACCTGTATGGCTGTTTACCAAGTATGCGTGGCATTCACTTGTGTGTGTGAAAAGCCATAGATATTATGTGACTGGGCCGGCACGCAAAGGCAGTGCCTTTAAGGCAGGGGTGTCAAACTCAAATACAGAGTGGGCCAAAATTTAAAACTGAACAAAGCCGCGGGCCAAGGTTAAACAAATTAACATTTTAATAGGGACCCAAACAAGTTTTGCATTGAATATTGAACAAGCAAGGCTTATTTAACTTTATAGTGACATGCAATATCGAGTTTTCAAATAATAATAATAAAAATTAAAAAATATCAATGGCATATCAAATAAAATTTAAATAAAAATTGAGTGCCTCTTTTCTATTTGCAGCCTTCTGAGGTCAATATCAAAATAAACTTTTTCCACAGGCTAATAATACGTTTGAAAATAAAATAATAATGAACCCCAAAAGGGAATAAGCGGTAGAAAATGGATGGATGGATGAATGAATCAGACATTCAAGCCTTGAAGTAACAAGAGAAAGTGCATGAATAAAACATTCATTAATGCTCAGTTTGCTCAACTGATTCACTGACTATGGAACAAGCAATACTTAAATAACTTAATAGTGCAAAAGCAACTTTCAAAAAACAAACGAAAAAACATCAATGGTAAAATAAATACAATTTTAATAAAACATTTAATGCCTCTTTTCTATTTGCAGCCTTCTGAGGTAAATATCAACATTACATTTTTCCACAGGCTAATAAATCTTAAAATAAATTATTAATGAGATGGGTGGGGTTGAGGGTGGGGGGCGGGGTTTGGTGGTAGCGGGGGGTGTATATTGTACCGTCCCGGAAGAGTTAGTGCTGCAAGGGTTCCTGGGTATTTGTTCTGTTGTGTTTATGTTGTGTTACGGTGCGGATGTTCTCCCGAAATATTTGTAACAGTGTTAAAGTTGTTTATACGGCCACCCTCAGTCTGACCTGTATGGTTGTTGAGCAAGTATGCATGGCATTCACTTAAGTGTGTGTATAAGTCGCATGTATTATGTGACTTGGCCGGCACGCTGTTTGTATGGAGGAAAAGCGGACGTGACAACATATTGTAGACAATGCTAAAGGCAGTGCTTTAGAGGCACGCCCCCAATATTGTTGCCCGGGTGGAAATCTGGAGAAATTCGGGAGAATGGTTGGAAAATCGGGAAGGTTGGCAAGTATGAGTATTAGCGGCGAATGCCAGTTCTAATGTTAATTTGATATTGCCTCAATGGCCAAATCAAATTGCACGGCGGGCCAAATTTGGTCCGCGGGCCAGAGTTTGACACCCATGCTTTAAGGCAGTGGTCCCCAACCTTTTTGTATCCACTTAATAATTTGTCCCGCGGCCCGAGGGGGGTGTCCTTTTTTTTTCCTTTTTTTTTTTTTCTTCTTTGTCATGAAAAAGAGACATTTTTGTCATGAAAAAGGGAGTTTTTTGTGGTTGGTGCACTATTTGTAAGTGTATATTGTGTTTTCTATGTTGAATTGATAAAAAAAAAAAATATATATATATATTACTATTATTTTAATTTATTTTTTTTTGATAAAAAATTCTTCTGCGGCCCGGTACCAATCGGGCCACAGCCCAGTACCGGGCCGCGGCCCGGTGGTTGGGGACCACTGCTTTAAGGTGTACACCGCCTCCCACCCAAATGCAGCTGAGATAGACTCCAGCACCGCCCGCGACCTAGAAACGGACAAGCGGTAGAAAATGGATGGGATGGAGAACCGTGACATGTTTATGTGTTTCTTTAAGAATGGGCAAACAATTCTACAGACTCTCTCAATCTTCTCGAGGTTTATTTTAGCTGCTACTTTGTTGACTGTTTGGGACAGGATTTTGGTTGTTGGAAGGAGTAATAAAATGCCTCCACACTCCGCTGACTCTCTCCATTTCACTCCCCCACACACCTGGGATGGTCATTTTATTTCAGAGTGCAGCAAATGGAAAGGTGATCTTAATCTACTCGGCACTGCCGCCCCCATGCGTCAACCCTGAGCCCCCCCCTTGCACCGCCCCTTCCTATCTCGCCAACACATAGCCTTACGCTGCCGATGGACAGCAGTCTGTGGTCGGATTAAGATGAACGGATGCACTGTCTTGACTAGTTTTGATCGCAGACGCTGCAGCACCAATCGGCGCACGGTGGAGCAGTTGGTCGAAGCGCACGGTCTGATCCCGCCACTCGGCAGCCCGTCCCTTAGCTCGTTACTCGGTGTGAGGCCTCCCTCGCCGCTGTTTGCACTTTGGTCATTGCGGTCTCAAGCAGCGACGTGCACTGGACATTGATTTCCTATGAATAGACCACTGCTGGCCAGTTCATTACAGAGGCAGTCACACACCACTAGATTAGCCGGTAACCGTGCATGGATGAAGAAGCTGTTTTCGAAAGGTGCTCGCCCCTTGTATTGTATTTTAATCTGTTTGCCAACATGACTACACGCTTAACAAAAAAGGCACTGGAAACAAATAAAAAAAGAAGACAAATTTTACATCCAAAACAAGGCCTGCCACACTCCCATGGCTTCTTCTCCTCCTCAACACATGGCTCCAGGCTGGACTGTGGCTACAGCTCCACCCGCTCAAACAGTTACCATGGCAACACTATCTGGGCCTACCAAGACCTGAAGCCGAAGGACATCCTGGACAACGATACAATAGCAGCACAGCCAGGGTACCTGAGGGACTTAGACCTGAGAGGGGAGGTGTGTGTGTGTGTGTGTGTGTGTGTGTGTGTGTGTGTGTGTGTTGGGAGCGAGAAGGAGGGGTTTGAGGTAAAGGTTGCAAATTGAAAGGGAGTAAATCCCCCCGCCCCCCATCCCCTCACTCCTACCTCCATCACACACAAACACCACCATGATTAGCCTCTTGATAGAGAAGTAGTGGACATTCTGTGGCACTTAATCGTTTCTTTGTTTCTGGATAAATTAGTGGTTTGAGCGTCAAAAAAAAAATTGTCGGCCTGGGCCCTGTTTCCACCGAAGGGTTTGGTTCAGTTCAGTTCACATTTGGGGTGGAGGTTCTTAATATCCAACCTGAATGGTCCCACGATTTTGTTTCTTTGGTTGGTAGTAGGGCCGGGCGATATGGCCTTTTTTTAATATCTCAATATTTTTAGGCCATATCGCGATAAACCATATATATCTTGATATTTTGTCTTAGCCTTGAATTAAAACTTGATACATATAATCACACCAGTACGGTGATTCTTGTCATGCCTTTGTGATCATTGTCAGAGTTATTTGGTGACGAACCCCAAGATGCAGAGATGGAGGCAGGCATGGAATGTGAAAACATGATTTAATTAAATACTAAGACAAAAACAAAACCAAAAGGGTACAAACACAAAGCGTGCAGGAGGCGGATAATCAAACAAAAGGAGCTAGCCTGGGAGCTAGAAAATAACGAACAGGAGCTTAGCATGGAAGCTAGCGGGTAGCGAACAGGCAAACAGAAGTCGTACTTGTATAATGAAAAATAAAACGGAAGCAGGGAACAAAAAACAGTAAGCTACAAACATCAACTGAATATAGCTTACCGCTACGCTGCAAAGACAAGGTACGACATGACAGGAGCGATAACACATCACAAGAGCGACTAGACGTGACATCGACAAGACAATACAAGTCTGAATGCCATTACAATGATCCAGCAATGACGGGAGGAACAAAGCAGGTAAAGTAGGAGCTGGCTGATTGACATCAGGTGTGACCAGATGCCAATCAGCCACAGCTGAGTGGAAACATGACACAGGGAGACAAACAGGAAGCTGAACCAAAATAAGAGCACTAGACAGGAACTAAGGACAGGAAATACTAAACACACAGGAGAAACTAAAACACAAACAAACTGTCAGTGGCAACTCTGACAATCATGTTCTGTTTAGTTATGTTCTGTTTTGTTTTTGACTCTATTAGTTCCTGTTATTGCACACCGTGGTTTGTTTTTGTTTCCATGACTACCAATCAGTTCACCTGTTCTCACGACTCACGCACCTGATTCCCTTGGACTCATTCACCTGTTGTCAATCACCACGTCACCATTCAAGCCTGCAGTTGCCAGGCACTCAGCCTGGCGACATCACCCTTATCACCTTCTAGTCACCCTCTACCACCCTCGTAATCCATACTGATGAACCATGCTGCTTTAGTAAGGTTTCTTAATTCACGCCATAGTTTACAAGTTTTGTTTTGTGACCATAATTTTGCCTTAGTGCAAGTTTTTGTTTTCATAGCCAAGTTTTTGTACCTCGTCTGTGAGCGCCTTTCATTTGTACCTTTTTTTGAGTTATTAATTAAAAGATGTCCTAACCTTCACGCCATGTCCAATCTAATCGATTTGCACCACGGGAAAAAGAACCACACCATAGTTCAAATTATGACAATTCTATGTGTCCACATTAAAACATTCTTGTTTGATTGATTGATTGATTGAAACTTTTATTAGTAGGTTGCACACTACAGTACATATTCCATACAATTGACCACTAAATGGTAAAACCCCGAATACGTTTTTCAACTTGTTTAAGTCGGGGTCCACGTTAATCAATTCATGGTCAACTGCGTTAACATATGCTCAATTTAAACTTTCATGTAGAAAAGGAAATGACAGCTAAGTCAATTGACCAAAAGTGTATTTATTAAACAGTTATTAAGCAGTGGCACACACATTCATGTCATTTCCAAAACAGAAAGTGCAACATTTCCAGAGTAATTTTAAAACAAGCTATTAGTGCACATTTGTGCATGATGTCACTAAAATGACGTATCAAAACAACACTAAATTAAAGTGCACTTTTTGTACAGAACACCACTACAATAGTTTCAAACAAATAAAGTGCACTTTTGTCCATGATGTCACACGAGATATTTCAATAACTGTCAAATAAAAATGAGCTGCAAAATAGGAAATCAAAAAGTGTTCATCCTTCGCTATGTGGTAGGTTCCTGCGGACGTAATCTCCTTTTGTTGTTGACTATTTTTTTCATACGGTGTTGATCTGGAAATTTTTGTCTCTGCATTTGATGGTGTGGGCGTGTGGCACCAAATAGAGATGTTGATATGCGGAGTAAGCACTCTTCATTCTCTAGCGGGTGACTATTCAAATGATGCTACATATTAGCAGTAGTGCTTCTTTTTGTAGCAACGCTTGTGCCCCACACTTGACGAATTAAAGTTGTCTATTCGACATATTCCCACTTGAAGCCAAACAACCCCCTGTTTTTCTTGAGAATTAATACTTCCTTCATTTGTCACCAGATCCGCACCTTATTTTTCTCAAATTACCACTCGCACGGCTCCGCTAGCATCACAGCTAACGTTACCCATGCTGCTACCTCTCTGCCCCGTTTTTGACGTATGAGGTGACAGTATGTGACGTGTGTAAGAAGGTGCGCTTGCTGTCTGTGAGGAGACACAACAGAGTGGGTATAGCCTGTAGTGTAATGACAGCAGCTGGGTTCTTCCGAGGATGTTGTAGTCGTAATGATTTGTGCAGTCCTTTGAGACATTTGTGATTTGGGGCTATATAAATAAACATTGATTGATTGATTGATAAAAGCAACTGCGTGAGAACGTATAGTCGAATTTCACGGGTATAGACAAACCCGTGATATATCGAGCATATCGATATATCGCCCAGCCCTATTTGGTAGTGTGTGAATATGACTGTGAATTTTGTCTGTTTAGCTGTGTTGGCCCTGTAGTGAGGTGGAGACTTGTCTAGGGTGTACACTACCTTCAATAAATCAATCAATTGATCAATCAATGTTTATTTATGTAGCCCTAAATCACAAGTGCCTCAAAGGGCTGCACAAACCACAACGACATCTTCGGTAGGCCCCACATAAGGGCAAGGAAAAACTCACCCCATTGGGACGTCGACGATGACGACTAAAAGAAACCTTGGAGAGGACCGCATATGTGGGCAACCCTTCCGCCCTAATGCAGCTGAGATAGGCTCCAGCACCCCCCGCGACCCCAAAGAAGGGACAAGTGGTAGAAAATGGATGGATGGAAGATGATACAAATTGCTTTGAAAATGCAGCTAAAGGGAGTCACCATTGTAGCCTTCAAAACCTTCTGACAGCTTCAAAACTCTCCGTCAACGTTTTATATGCATGTACTAAGAGACACGTTCATAACAATATGTAATAAATACAATCTTTACCCTATTTTTAATCATTTTAATAATTTCCAGGACTGACTTCTTCCGTGCATTGATTTCTGTAGTGTCGTGCATTACAAAAACTGACGTTGAAGCTAACTTATTTCTTGTTGTAGTTAGCTTTTACGGCTAATACCGTAGCACGCCAATGTGTCACTATGCTACTATCAGTGTTCGCAGGTTACGGAACGTAAATTAAATATTGTTGATGGTTTTTGAAGGCATTTTTAAAGTGGTTTAACAGTAGAATTGATCGCTCCCATTAGCTGCATTGCTAGCCACCTAGAACGAGCTTATGTATACACGTTCAAATGCAAAAAAACAAACACCTTTTGTAGAGATGTCTTATAATAGCTTTTTTGCCGATATCCGATATCCCGATATTGTCCAACTCTTAACTTAGACTTAGAAAAACTTTAATGATCCACAAGAGAAATTGTTCCACCAATACTTAATTTACATTTGTAACCTGTATAATAACCAAACTGTAGCGACACTGTTAATGTAAGAGCAAACACTAAGGAACTCTCTTTCTAGCGTAGTAACTCATCGGCGTGCTACGGTATAGTCTTAAGGTCAAGAGATGTCCGATAATATCGACCGATAAATGCTTTAAAATGTAAATTTAAAATGATCAATTATCATCAATTCATCCATTGTCTATGCTTACCTGGAGCGGCAGTCTACAGGTTCTGGATAGTTTGGTCAATGCTAGAGATGTCCGATTACCGATTCCGATATCAACCGATACCGATATATACAGTTGTGGAATTAACATATTATTCTGCCTAATTTTGTTGTGATGCCCCGTTTTGATGCATTAAACAATGCAACAAGGTTTTCCAAAATAAATCAACTCAAGTTATAGAAAAAAATGCCAACATGGCACTGCCATATTTATTATTGAAGTCACAAAGTGCATTATTTTTTTTTAACATGCCTCAAAACAGCAGCTTGGAATTTGGGACATGCTCTGCCTGAGAGAGAGGTTGAGGTGGGCGGGGTATATTGTAACGTCCCGGAAGAGTTAGTGCTGCAAGGGGTTTGTATATTTGTCGTGTTGTTTTTATGTTGTGTTACGGTGCGGAAGTTCTCCCGAAATGTGTTTGTCATTCTTGTTTGGTGTGGGTTCACAGTGTAGCGCATATTTGTAATAGTGTTAAAGTTGTTTATACGGCCATCTTCAATGTGGCCTGTATGGCTGTTGACCAAGTATGCATTGCATTCTCGTGTATGTGGGAAAAACCGTAGATATTATGGGATTGGGCCAGCACGCAAAGGCAGTGCCTTAAAGGCACGCTCCCAATATTGTTGTCTGGGTGGAAATCGGGAGAAATTCGGAAGAATGGTTGCCCTGGGAGATTTTCGGGAGTGGCACTGAAATTTGGGAGTCTTCCGGTAAAATCGGGAGGGTTGGCAAGTATGACTGGGAGACGTAACTGCTCTGTACTTCTCCGTACGTCCGTGTACTGCTCCGTATAGCAGCGTTTTAAAAAGTCATACATTTTACTTTTTAAAACCGATACCGATAATTTTCCGATATTACATTTTAAAGCATTTATCGGACGATAATATCGGCAGTCCAATATTAGTGGACATCTCTAGCATAGACCAAACTATCCGGAACCTGTAGACTGCCGCTCCGGGTAGGTATAGACACTGGATGACTTAATGATAATTGATCATTTTAAATTTACATTTTAAAGCGTTTATCGGTCGATATTATCGGACATCTTTCGACCTTTTGTCTTATCGTCTCTCGTAATGATTGTGAATGATAAATGGGTTGTACTTGAATAGCCTTTTTCTACCTTCAAGGTACTCAAAGCGCTTTGACACTACTTCCACATTTACCCATTCACACACACATTCACACACTGATGGAGGGAGCTGCCATGCAAGGCGCTAACCAGCACCCATCAGGAGCAAGGGTGAAGTGTCTTGCTCAGGACGTGACGAGGTTGGTACTAGGTGGGGATTGAACCAGGGACTCTCGGGTTGCGCACGGCCACTCTGCCACTGCGCCATGCCGTCCCATCTAGTTAATAGTGTGAGAGTCCAGCCCATTGCGGATCTAGTAAATTGTGTGAGAGTCCAGCCCATAGTGGATCTAGTTAATAGTGGGAGAGTCCAGTCCATGTTGGATCAAGTTAATAGTGTAAGAGTCCGGGCCATAGTGGATCTAGTTAATAGTGTGACAGTCCAATCAATAGTGGATCTAGTTATTAGTGTGAGAGTCCGGTCTATAGTTGATTGAGATATTAGTGTGAGAGTCCAATCCATAGTGGATGTAGTTAATAGTGTGCGAGTCCAGTCCATAGTGGATCTAGTTAATAGTGTGAGAGTCCTATCCATAGTAGATTTAGTTAATAGTGTGAGAGTCCAGTCCAGAGTGGATCGAGTCCAGTCCATAGTGGATCGAGTTAATAGTGTGAGAGTCCATTCCATAGTGGATGTAGTTAATAGTGTGCGAGTCCAGTCCATAGTGGATCTAGTTAATAGTGTGAGTGTCCTATCCATAGTAGATTTAGTTAATAGTGTGAGAGTCCAGTCCAGAGTGGATCGAGTCCAGTCCATAGTGGATCGAGTTAATAGTGTGAGAGTCCATTCCATAGTGGATCAAGTTAATAATGTAAGAGTCCAGTCCATAGTGGATTGGCAAGTATGACTGGGAGACGTAACTGATCTGTACTTCTCCGTACGTCCGTGTACTGCTCCGTACAGCAGTACACAACTTTTTTTCTTCTCGTCTCTCGTAATGATTGTGAAGGATCGGCAAAATAAATAAAAAAGTGAAATTCCCCATTAAAGCCATGTTGTTCACTTAGAGCCAAGGAACAGTACTTTATTGGAGTTTATTGAAGTACTTTCTCTTGATAGAAGTAAATCAAAACTACTACTGTACTTCTTGGTGGAAACATGTCTTCAGGTGATAATCTTAATCATGTCACACTGTGTCGGGAACGTCTCTACCGGGAAACACTGCACATTGTTCATGGTGAACCAAGGTTTATTTTTCCAACCTTGAGTGGCTATGATGGCGGTGCAGAGTAACAGAGATACTGGCCGTTGGCTCGCATTCTTTGGCCGAAACCTCTCCTAAAATAACAAGAGGGATCGCTACCTAAAGTTTCCTACAGCTGAGGGGCCGATAGAGAACATACATTGTTGTTATTGGCTCCATTGCCTTCCTAGCAGCATCAGCAGTAGTTACTGGCCACTAGACAGAGTCAGGACTGGGGGTGGTGGGAGGATGTTTTCCCTTCACGAGTGTTTGTCTGCTGTGCTTTTTTTCTTTTCTTTTTTTTTTTTTTGCATGATAGACACAAAGAACTGTGACCTGGTCATGGTGTCGCAATAAGTGTTGAGTAACAACTTATACAAGCTGGTTATTATACGCTGCTGAGTAGGGAGGCTTGCTGCAGACCACCAGGCAACTGAATCTCGGTATTAAACTACACAATGACTCCTCTCAGACTCTGATCACAATCCCTAATTAAATCACTGTTCCTTTTTTTAAAGGTAATATTATTTAGTAGTATTGACATTTTGACATCTTGAGAGGAAACTTAGGTGGAAATTGTTTTTGGCTTTGGGTATGGCACGAAAAGTTTTGTTATGCGCTGTATAAGGACATGTGGGTCTAAATCAGGCTGGTCCAAACTTGTCTCTCAGGTCAGTTTTGATTGGGTCGTTGATTACTAAACATGTTTTTTACAACTTTTAATCAATCAATCGATTAATCAATCAATATTTATTTATATAGCCCTAAATCACAAGTGTCTCAAAGGGCTGCACAAATGGTAAATGGTAAATGGGTTGTACTTGTATAGCGCTTTTGTACCTCTTTTTAAGGAGCCCAAAGCGCTTTGACGGTATTTCCACTTTCGCCCATTCACACACATTCACACACTGACGGCGGGAGCTGCCATGCAAGGCGCTCACCAGGACCCATCAGGAGCAAGGGTGAAGTGTCTTGCTCAAGGACACAACGGACGTGACTAGGATGATAGAAGGTGGGGATTGAACCAGTAACCCTCAGATTACTGGCACAGCCACTCTACTAACTTCGCCAAGCCACAACGACATCCGCGGTACAGAGCCCACATAAGGGCAAGGAAAACCCACCCCAGTGGGATGTCGGTGCTAATGACTATGATAAACCTTGGAGAGGACCGCAAATGTGGGCAACACCCCCCCGAAAGCAATGGATGTCGAGCTGGTCTAATATGATATTGTGAAAGTCCTAGTGCATAGTGGATCCAACATAATTGTGGGAGTCCAGTCCAGAGTTGATCCAATATACTAGCGAGAGTCCCGTCCATAGTGGAGCCAGCAGGAGACCATCCCAAGTGGAGACGGATCAGCATCGCAGAGATGTCCCCAACCGATGCACCTTCATGATGCTTCCTGCTGAAAGTTCCAAGGCAAGCTTGTGATGATTCCGTGGTCTATCCCGGGTCCCGACTCTGGACAGCCAACATTTCATTCATGGCCACCGGACCAGTGCCCCCTCTCCCTTGTGGAAAAAGAAAAGAAACGGCAGATCAACTGGTCTGAAAAGGGGGTCTATTTAAAGGCTAGAGTATACAAATGAGTTTTAAAATGGGACTTAAATGCTTCTACTGAGGTAGCATCTCTAACTGTTACCGGGAGGGCATTCCAGAGTACTGGAGCCCGAATAGAAAACGCTCTATAGCCCTCAGACTTTTTTTGGGCTCTGGGAATCACTAATAAGCCAGAGTTCTTTGAACGCAGATATCTTGCCGGGACATATGGAACAATACAATCGGAAAAGATAGGCTGGAGCTAGACTGTGTAGTATTTTATACGTAAGTAGTAAAACCTTAAAGTCACATCTTAAGTGCACAGGAAGCCAGTGCAGGTGAGCCAGTATAGGCGTAATATGATCAAACGTTCTTGTTCTTGTCAAAAGTCATGTTGTACCAACTGTAATTGTCTAATGCTAGACATGGGGGGACACGAAAATAATACGTTACAGTAGTCGAGGCGAGACGTAACAAACGCATGGATAATGATCTCAGCGTCACTAGTGGACAAAATGGAGCAAATTTTAGCGATATTGCGGAGATGAAAGAAGGCCGTTTTAGTAACCATCTTGATGAGTGACTCAAACGAGAGAGTTGGGTCAAAGATAATACCCAGATTCTTTCCCGAGTCGCCTTATGTAATTATTTGGTTGTTAAATGTTAAGGTGGTAACTTTCTCGTCTGTTCTTTGTGATTTCTCCATCAATGCCATATATGCGATAGAGAATATTTTATGAGGTCCTGGGGTCGAACCAAATTTTGGAACGCAACCATTCGTCCATCTGTTTTCTATGTCACATATTTCAGGGTCCCAGTAGTCTGGTGGACTACACCTTGAACTCTGAACGGTTTGTGGTGATTGAGCCTACACTGGCTACAGGAAAACTAGCAATGTGAGCCACTACACTGCAAGAAGTGGATTAGTGACTTTAGTGTTTTTCAACCTTTTTTGAGGCAAGGCACGTTTTTTTTTCATAAAAAAGATCCCGGAGGCACACCACTAGCAGAAAACTCCACCAGGTCGTTGTGCCTTATATTGAGTTTGTTGGTGTTTTCCCTGTGTAGTGCTTTAGTTTTTGTCTTGCGCTCTTATTTTGGTGGCCCTTTCTGTTTTGTTGGTGTTTTCCTGTAGCAGTTTCATGTCTTTTTTGAGCGCTATTCCCCGCACCTGCTTTGTGTTAACAAACAAGGCTATTTAAGTTGTTGATTGTCATGTCACGTACGGATGTACTTTGTGGAGGCCGTAAGTTTTTGCTGTTGTCCATCATTCTGTTTCTGTTTACTTTGTAGCCAGTTCGGTTTTACTTTTGTTTTGCATAACCATCCCTTTGCTTCATTGCCTTTTCCCTTTGTTGATTTTTGGTTTAAGCAACACTGGAGGTGACTAAGACGTGCGCAATTTCCGCGCTTGCTTACTAGGTCATGTTGCGTCTTAAACGACCGTTGTGTATGTGTGGGCAAGGATAAGGTTAGGTGGGATTTACCCCGGATAACCGTATCTGGCTTAGTGTAAACGGGGCCTTAGGCTACAGTGGGTGTTTTGTCAAGCATATTGAGCTGTGTGTGTCAGGCTTGCCCCTGACAGTTTGTCTATGTTTTAGTTTTTTCCTCTGCATTTGTCTGTTTCCTGTGTTTAGTATTTCCTGTCAAGTGCTCTTAATTTGTCAGCTTCCTCTCTTGTTCCCTGAGTGCTGTGTTCCTCCTCAGTGTGTTTAGTATTTCCTGTCCTTAGTTCCTGTCTAGTGCTCTTATTTTGTCAGTTTCCTGTCTTGTTCCCTGAGTGCTGTGTTCCCCTTCAGCTGCGGCTGATTGGAATCTGGCCACACCTGTTGCCAATCAGCCGGCTCCTATTTGTACCTCCTTTGTCTTGTGTCAGTTGCTGGATCATTGTATTGTCATTCGGACTTGTATTGTCGTTGCCACATATCACTCTTGTCGTGCTACCTGTCGTTTTGTTACAGCTACTACCTGTCATGCTACATTTTGTCCTGGTCGTTGTAGCGGTAAGCTGTTTTTTTTAGCCAGTAGCTATTTCCAGTTTTTATGTTTGTTATCCTCTAGCTTCCATGCTAAAGTTCCTTTTTGTTTTCCTAGCTCCCAGTGTTAGCTCCCTTAGTTTGTTATCCCGCCCACGTGCGTGCTTTTTGTTTGTTATTTTTCTATTATTTATATTAAATTATGTCTTCATATCCAATGCTTGCCTCCATCTCTGCACCTTGGGGTTCGACAACAAATAACTCTGACAGTGTGAGAAACTTCAAGTCAATGCGACTTATGTGGACTAATGCCAGTGCAAGTGTGTGTATTTGTCACAAAATTGTAGCACAGAAAACACAGTATTAATGCATTTCTTGACACATTTTCACCCTTTTGTGTGTAACGATTCAGGAGAATTGTGAAAAAAAAAGTGTGGTTGAATGTTTAAAATGTAGTCCACTCCTTTTGCCGTCTCTTATGTCTGTCTTTTGTCGCTTCGCAGGCTGCTGAAGAGACAGGATGTTAATGCTCGACGGAATGCCTGCTGTACGAGTCAAAACCGAGCCCCTGGAATCGGAACAAGGGGTAAGAGAGCAGTTGTTTTCCAGACAATTCCCTATTTTTCCCCCCCTTTGCTGCTTTCCCCCTCCCGGCAAAGGGCAGATAATCACTTCCAGGCCCGAGCGAGGGAGCGAGCGAGCGTGGGGGCTATGAGGAGTGGTCGGAGAGCATGGTAGCAAGGAGGAGGAGGTGGAGAGCCACAGCTGGGACAGGAATGCACAAAGGAGGAGGAGGCGGGTGTTGTTGGAGTAGTTTGGGGGTAATTGTCAATTGAGAGGCTGATCATCTTCTGTCTTTACCTTCCTCCACCTTCTCCATTGATCCTCCCTCGCCCGGACTTCTGTCTTACAAACACGGACTCTTCATCGCTATCACAGCTCCATCTCTTCACTCCTCTCGCCTTTCTATCGCCAAGTATGAATCACAGACCAGAAGTTGAACGTTGCAATCGAATCCTTCGCTAAACTCCCCTCCCAAACCGAGGCTATTGTATTTTTTGTTGCTTTTTTAAAAGTATTTCAGTTCTTAGTTTTGTCCGGTATAATGGTGTTACCTCACAAGAGGCCCCGTATCAGGACTCTCTCTCTCTCTGGTCCAGCATACCTATAAATAAAGTGGTCTTGTTATGGAGAAGCTGTTGCTAGGTTACAGGAGCTTTGTGTTGCTGCCACAGCTGTGTGTGTGTGAGTGTGTGTGTGCGTGTGTGTGTGTGTGTGTGTGTGTGTGTGTGTGCAGGCCACTCAATTTCTGTAATAATGATGCATTAGTGTTCAGTTCCTATTGATTTCCATTCAGAAGGTGTCAGTCATTTAGTGTCCCTTTTATGTGAGCCCACAGTTATTAGAAAAATGACCTAAAAAGTGGGTCCCTTTTGAAAGTTGTCATTATGTGTTGCAATCGTAGCATTTAATTATGCGGCATAGGAAGCAGTCTGCAAGTTAGCACAGATTAAACAGTGGAACGTAGTCGCTTGATATCTTTGAACTAATCGGCTAAAAACTGTAGTCTTCGATCAATCAATCAAAGTTTATTCATCCAACCCTAAATCACGAGTGTCTCAAATGGCTGCACAAGCCACAACGACGTCCTCGGCTAATATCCCACTTTAGAGCAAGGAAAAACTCAACCCAATGGGCTGCAATGAGAAACCTTGGAGGGGACCGCTGATATGGGTACCCCCATCGCCCTGGGCGACCAGTGCAATGGCCGTGGAGTGGATCGAGTTAATAGTGTGAGAGTCCAGTCCATAGTGGATCGAGTTAATAGTGTGAGAGTCCAGTCCATAGTGGATCGAGTTAATAGTGTGAGAGTCCAGTCCATAGTGGATTGAGTTAATAGTGTGAGAGTCCAGTCCATAGTGGATCTAGTTAAAAGTGTGAGAGTCCAGTCCATAGTGAATGAATGATGAATAAATGATAAATGGGTTGTACTTGTACAGCGCTTTTCTACCTTCAAGGTACTCAAAGCGCTTTGACACTACTTCCACATTCACCCATTCACACACACATTCACACACTGATGGAGGGATCTGCCATGGAAGGCGCTAACCAGCACCCATCAGGAGCAAGGGTGAAGTGTCTTTCTCAGGACAGAATGGACGTGATGAGGTTGGTACTAGGTGGGGATAGAACCAGGGATCCTCGGGTTGCGGACGGCCACTCTTCCACTGCTCCATGCCGTCCCATCTAGTTAAGAGTGTGAGAGTCCAGCCCATTGCGGATCTAGTTAATTGTGTGAGAGTCCAGTCCATAGTGGATCTAGTTAATAGTGTGAGAGTCCATTCCATAGTGGATCAAGTTAATAATGTAAGAGTCCAGTCCATAGTGGATCGAGTTAGTAGTGTGAGAGTACTGTCCATAGTAGATTTAGTTAATAATGTGAGAGTCCAGTCCATAGTGGATCGAATCCAGTCCATAGTGGATCAAGTTAATAGTGTGAGAGTCAAGTCCACAGTGGATCGAGTTAATAGAGTGAGAGTCAAGTCCATAGTGGATCTAGTTAATAGTGTGAGAGTCCTGTCCATAGTAGATTTAGTTAATAGTGTGAGAGTCTAGTCCATACTGGATCGAGTCCAGTCCATAGTGGATCGAGTTAATAGTGTGAGAGTCCATTCCATAGTGGATCGAGTTAATAATGTGAGAGTCCAATCCATAGTGGATCGAGTTAGTAGTGTGAGAGTATTGTCCATAGTAGATTTAGTTAATAATGTGAGAGTCCAGTCCATAGAGGATCGAGTCCAGTCCATAAAGGATCGAGTCCAGTCCATAGTGGATCAAGTTAATAGTGTGAGAGTCAAGTCCACAGTGGATCGAGTTAATAATGTGAGAGTCAAGTCCATATTGGATATAGTTAATAGTGTGAGAGTCCAGTCCATAGTGGATCGAGTTAATAGTGTGAGACTCCCGTCCATAGTAGATCTTGTTAATAGTGTGAGAGTCCAGTCAATAGTGGATCTAGTTATTAGTGTGAGAGTCCGGTCTATAGTTGATCGAGTTATTAGTGTGAGAGTCCAGGCCATAGTGGATCTAGTTAATAGTGTGAGAGTCCAGCCCATTGCGGATCTAGTTAATTGTGTGAGAGTCCAGTCCATAGTGGATCTAGTTAATAGTGTGAGAGTCCAGTCCATGGTGGATCAAGTTAATAGTGTGAGAGTCCAGGCCACAGTAAACCTAGTTAATAGTGTGAGAGTCCAGCCCATTGCGGATTTAGTTAATTGTGTGAGAGTCTAGTGGGGAGTGGATTTAGTTATTAGTGTGAGAGTCCAGTCTATAGTTGATGTAGTTTATAGTGTGAGAGTCCAATCCATAGTGGATTTAGTTAATAGTGTGAGAGTCCAGTCTATAGTTGATGTAGTTTATAGTGTGAGAGTCCAATCCATAGTGGATTTAGTTAATAGTGTGAGAGTCTAGTCCATAGTGGATCGAGTCCAGTCCATAGTGGATCAAGTTAATAGGGTGAGAGTCACATCGATAGTGGATCTAGTTAATAGTGTGAGAGTCCAGTCCATAGTGGATAGAGTTAATAGTGTGGAAGTCCAGTCCATAGTGGATCGAGTTAATAATGTGAGGGTCCAGTCCCTAGTGGATCGAGTTACTAGTGTGAGAGTCCTGTCCGTAGTAGATTTAGTTAATAATGTGAGAGTCCAGTCCATAGTGGATCGAGTTAATAGTGTGAGAGTCCAGTCCATAGTGGATAGAGTTAATAGTGTGAGAGTCAAGTCCATAGTGGATATAGTTAATAGTGTGAGAGTCCAGTCCATAGTGGATAGAGTTAATAGTGTGAGAGTCAAGTCCACAGTGGATCGAGTTAATAGTGTGAGAGTCAAGTCCATAGTGGATCTAGTTAATAGTGTGGGAGTCCAGTCCATAGTGGATAGAGTTAATAGTGTGAAAGTCCAGTCCATAGTGGATCGAGTTAATAATGTGAGAGTCCAGTCCATAGTGGATCGAGTTATTAGTGTGAGAGTCCTGTCAATAGTAGATTTAGTTAATAATGTGAGAGTCCAGTCCATAGTGGATCGAGTTAATAGTGTGAGAGTCAAGTCCACACTGGATCGAGTCAATAGTGTGAGAGTCAAGTCCATAGTGGATATAGTTAATAGTGGATAGAGTTAATAGTGTGAAAGTCCAGCCCATAGTGGATCAAGTTAATAGTGTGAGAGTCAAGTCCACAGTGGATCGAGTTAATAGTGTCAGAGTCAAGTCCATAGTGGATCTAGTTAATAGTGTGAGAGTCCAGTCCATGGTGGGTAGAGTTAATAGTGTGAAAGTCCAGTCCATAGTAGATCTAGTTAATAGTGTGAAAGTCCAGTCCATAGTGGACCGAGTTAATAGTGTGAGAGTCCAGTCCATAGTGGATCTAGTTAATAGTGTGAGAGTCCAGTCCATAGTGGATTGAGTTAATAGTGTGAGAGTCCAGTCCATAGTGGATCTAGTTAATAGTGTGAGAGTCCAGTCCATAGTGGATGGAGTTAATAGTGTGAGAGTCCAGTCCATAGTGGATCTAGTTAATAGTGTGAGAGTCCAGTCCATAGTGGATCGAGTTAATAGTGTGAGAGTCCAGTCAATAGTGGATGCAGTTATTAGTGTGAGAGTCCGGTCCATAGTCAATCTATTTAATAGTGTGAGAGTCCAGTCAATAGTTGATCGAGTTATTAGTGTGAGAGTCCAGGCCATAGTGGATCTAGTCAATAGTGTGAGAGTCCCGTCCATAGTAGATCTAGTTAATAGTGTGAAAGTCCAGTCCATAGTGGATCGAGTTAATAGTGTGAGAGTCCAGTCCATAGTGGATCGGGTTAATAGTGTGAGAGTCCAGCCCATAGTGGATCTAGTTAATAGTGTGAGAGTCCAGTCCATAGTGGATCGAGTTAATAGTGTGAGAGTCCAGTCCATAGTGGATCGAGTTAATAGTGTGAGAATACAGTCCATAGTGGATCGAGTTAATAGTGTGAGAGTCCCGTCCATAGTGGATCTAGTTAATAGTGTGAAAGTCCAGTCCATAGTGGATGTAGTTAATAGTGTGAGAGTCAAGTCCATAGTGGATCGAGTTAATAGTATGAAAGTCCAGTCCATAGTGGATGTAGTTAATAGTGTGAGAGTCCCGTCCATAGTAGATCTAGTTAATAGTGTGAAAGTCCAGTCCATAGTGGATCGAGTTAATAGTGTGAGAGTCCAGTCCATAGTGGATCGGGTTAATAGTGTGAGAGTCCAGCCCATAGTGGATCTAGTTAATAGTGTGAGAGTCCAGTCCATAGTGGATGGAGTTAATAGTGTGAGAGTCCAGTCCATAGTGGATCGAGTTAATAGTGTGAGAGTCCAGTCCATAGTGGATCTAGTTAATAGTGTGAGAGTCCAGTCCATAGTGAATCTAGTTAATAGTGTGAGAGTCCAGTCAATAGTGGATGCAGTTATTAGTGTGAGAGTCCAGTCCATAGTGGATCTAGTCAATAGTGTGAGAGTCCCGTCCATAGTAGATCTTGTTAATAGTGTGAGAGTCATGCCCATAGTTGATTGAGTTAATAGTGTGAGAGTCCAGTCCATAGTGGATCGAGTCCAGTCCATAGTGGATCGAGTTAATAGTGTGAGAGTTCAGTCCATAGTGGATCGAGTTAGTAGTGTGAGAGTCCTGTCCATAGTAGATTTAGTTAATAATGTGAGAGTCCAGTCCATAGTGGATCTAGTTAATAGTGTGAGAGTCCACTCCATAGTTGATGTAGTTAATAGTTTCAGAGTGTAGTCCACAGTGGACAAGCGGTAGAAAATGGATTAGAAAGGACAGATTTTGAAAAACAATAATTAAAAAAAATTATAATAAAAAATAAAAAAATATATTAACTTGGGACTTGCCCTGGGCCAGATTTTGGATGCTAGTGGGCTGAAATCGGCCCTCGGGGCCTAGGTTGGTTACCACTGGTCCATATCGTGCAACGCAAACATACACTATGAATGTGAATGACCTCATTTGCTGTTTTGCGCCATGCTCAATGATATATTTTTGTCAGCAGCAGGTAGACAGTATCCTGGAAACAAAGTTTCTCCTGTATCTTTACAAGTCCATCTTTGAATGGATGGTAGGATCCTTATAGTCCAACAACTGGACTTGTTGAGACGGACTGGAGGCCATTCATAAGCGCATGATGAATGGAAAGAACATCAGGTCCTCGTAGCGCCGGGGTCATCTCCTAGAACAGTCCATCCATGCAGATAAGAAATCTCCACATCCGAGGACTTAAGTGGGGCAGCAGGTGGTTTCTCTCCGGCTCTTTTCTGGGTGTTCTGTTCTCCATCAGGCCTGCGGGCTTTTGAAGCATCTCTGCTTCCTCTTGAAGTCTGTCCTTATACGTGCGCTGATGTCAATCTTGATTCGACCTCAGACGGCTTTGAAGTGCGCCCAGATAGCCAATCTTGCCCGAAATGACTGTGCCTCCCTCCCCGCCCGTCGAGGGGCAAGACAGGCCGCGGCAAGCAAAGTGGTCTTTATTTCTAGATGGCCGGGAGCCAAGGTTCTGACTCCAAACGGCCTGCCTTGTCCCACCGAGGCTGGAAAAGGTGCCCCCGCTAGTAACAGTAACCCTGATAAAGACAACGGCGCGAGGGCGGAGGCGGGCTGGCGGCTGGAGGACATCTTCACATGTGTGGGCCGGTGTCTGTCAAAATGAGAGTGGAGGTGGTTTCCTTCTTTCCACTTGTTATTTCATTTGAAAGCCTTGAAAATGCTAAATAGTTTCTGTTTCCGTCTTACACAAAGTTAATTGCTCCCTCGATGTTCGACGTGTTCCAAAAGGTCACACAAAAAAAATACTTGTACTGAAATACATTTTCCCGTTTAGAAAAAATCCAGTCAATCCTTTTCAGACACCCCGAAATATGAACAAAACACATTGAATAGAGAATAATTACAGTTAACCATGCAGGAAACCTGCGATGAGGTTGGGACTTGTCCGGAATGTACCCTGCCTACAGTCCGAATGCAGCCGAGATAGGCTCCAGCGACCCCCAAAAAGGACAATCGGTAGTCAAATGGATGGATGAGCATGCAGGAAACTGTGTCTTATACATCTATAGTGAATGATATTTCATTTTCATTTTCCTTTATTTAACCAGGTAAAAACAAAAGATTCAAATCTCTTTTGCAAGACTGATCCGGCCAAGAGAGTAGCAAAAACAGGTATCATAAATAAGTACAAAAAAAAAAAAACGAAGCAGGGTTCGGCAACCAAAATCGTTAAAAGAGCCATATTAGACCAAAAATACAAAAAACGTATCCGTCTGGGGCCGCAAAAAATTAAAAGCCTTCTATAAGTGTTATGATGATTTCAACTCATGATATAAGTGTCTCTATATTAGCTATAATAGCCTACTATCAAAATGAATATGTGTCGCAGGCTGAAAAAGTCTTTGTTGACAATATCATATACAATCTCACCTTCCCTTTATTTCAAAAATCCTCGAAATAATTGTTGCGGAGCAGTTAAATGAACACTTAGCGTCTAACAATCTATGTGAAACCTTTCAATCCGGTTTCAGGGCAAATCACTCCACAGAGACAGCCCTCGCAAAAATGACTAATGATCTATTGCTAACCATGGATTCTGATTCGTCATCTATGTTGCTGCTCCTCGATCTTAGCGCTGCTTTCGATACCGTCGATCATAATATTTTATTAGAACGTATCAAAACACGAATTGGTATGTCAGACTTAGCCCTGTCTTGGTTTAACTCTTATCTTACTGATAGGATGCAGTGCGTCTCCCATAACAATGTGACCTCGGACTACGTTAAGGTAACGTGTGGAGTTCCCCAGGGTTCTGTCCTTGGCCCTGCACTCTTCAGCATCTACATGCTGCCGCTAGGTGACATCATACGCAAATACGGTGTTAGCTTTCACTGTTATGCTGATGACACCCGACTCTACATGCCCCTAAAGCTGACCAACACGCCGGATTGTAGTCAGCTGGAGGCGTGTCTTAATGAAATTAAACAATGGATGTCCGCTAACTTTTTGCAACTCAACGCCAAAAAAACGGAAATGCTAATTATCGGTCCTGCTAGACACCGACCTCTATTTAATAATACAACTCTAACATTTGACAACCAAACAATTAAACAAGGCGACACGGTAAAGAATCTGGGTATTATCTTCCACCCAACTCTCTCCTTTGAGTCACACATTAAAAGCGTTACTGAAACGGCCTTCTTTCATCTCCGTAATATCGCAAAAAATCGCTCCATTCTGTCCACTAAAGACGCTGAGATCATTATCCATGCGTTTTTTACGTCTCGCCTCGACTACTGTAACGTATTCTTTTCGGGTCTCCCCATGTCTAGCATTAAAAGATTACAGTTGGTACAAAATGCGGCTGCTAGACTTTTGACAAGAACAAGAAAGTTTGATCACATTACGCCTGTACTGGCTCACCTGCACTGGCTTCCTGTGCACTTAAGATGTGACTTTAAGGTTTTACTACTTACGTATAAAATACTACACGGTCTAGCTCCATCCTATCTTGCCGATTGTATTGTACCATATGTCCCGGCAAGAAATCTGCGTTCAAAGGACTCCGGCTTATTAGTGATTCCCAAAGCCCAAAAAAAGTCTGCGGGCTATAGAGCATTTTCATTTCGGGCTCCAGTACTCTGGAATGCCCTCCCGGTAAAAGTTTGAGATGCCACCTCAGTAGAAGCATTTAAGTCTCACCTTAAAACTCATTTGTATACTCTAGCCTTTAAATAGACTCCCTTTTTAGACCAGTTGATCTGCCGTTGCTTTTCTTTTTCTCCCATGTCCCACTCTCCCTTGTGGAGGGGGTCCGGTCCGATCCGGTGGCCATGTACTACTCGCCTGTGTATCGGCTGGGGACATCTCTGTGCTGCTGATCCGCCTCCGCTTGGGATGGTTTCCTGCTGGCTCCGCTGTGAACGGAACTCTCGCTGCTGTGTTGGATCCGCTTTGAACTGGACTCTCGCGACTGTGTTGGATCCATTATGGATTGAACTTTCACAGTATCATGTTAGACCCGCTCGACAGCCATTGCTTTCCTCCTCTCCAAGGTTCTCATAGTCATCATTGTCACCGACGTCCCACTGGGTGTGAGTTTTCCTTGCCCTTATGTGGGCCTACCGAGGATGTCGTAGTGGTTTGTGTTGTGGTTCGTGGAGCCCTTTGAGACACTAGTGATTTAGGGCTATATAAGTAAACATTGATTGATTGATTGATTGATTGAATAATGTTAAAATATAAATTTTATTCTTCACATTTTTACAACATTAGAAACCATTAGTAAATCAGAGGCTCTTCAGAAGGTGAGATAACTCCTGGAAATTTCTGGCTTTTAATGGCCAAATGTATAGATGTGTGTGTCCAAATTAAATAGATTTATTACAATCTTTGCCAAGCTATGTAATGTTTTCTGTGGTCTGGAACAACATGGCACACGAACAACTATCTGACATGCAGGCAATATTACATACAGATAATGGCAGAGGGGTTAGTGCGTCTGCCTCACAATACGAAGTTCCTGCAGTCCTGGGTTTAAATCCAGGCTCGGGAACTTTCTGTGTGGAGTTTGCATGTTCTCCCCATGAATGCGTGGGTTCCCTCCGGGTACTCCGGCTTCCTCCCACTTCCAAAGACATGCACCTGGGGATAGGTTGATTGGCAACACAAAATTGGCCCTAGTGTTTGAATGTGAGTGTGAATGTTGTCTGTCTATCTGTGTTGGCCCTGTGATGAGGTGGCGACTTGTCCAGGGTGTACACCGCCTTCCGCCCGATTGTAGTTGAGATAGGCGCCAGCGCCCCTCCGCGACCCCAAAAGGGAACAAGCGGTAGTAAATGGATGGATGGATAATGTGTCATGAGACATGCAAAAACTAAATTATATACAAAGAGGATAAAAGTTAAGAGTATTAAATGAGCTCAAATATACCAAAAAATTTGGCATTATGATGCTATATGTACATACAGCATGTTAGCATCGATTAGCTTGCAGTCATGCACTGGCCAAATATGCCTGATTAGCACTCCAACGAGTCAATAACATCAACAAAGTGCACCTTTGTGCATTCAGGCCCAGTATAAAACATTTGGTGGACAAAATGAGACAAGGGAGGAGCGGAAGATTTTACATGTCAACAAAAGAACCGTCGAAATTAGTAAGACAAAACGATGTTCACCAAATACACACAAACATGTGTATATATAAATCAGGAGAAACATAAATAACAGTACAGTGCAGCAACACGTTCGTCAGCCACAGATATAAATGAGTAGATAGTCAACTCGCGTCTTTGAGCCGCGGGTATTTGGCGACGGGGGCCAAAAAGTCTGAACATTCTGTGGTTTTAGAAGGCACAAACATTAAATCAAGTTGAGACTTTTATTTATCTGTTCACTTAGGAGGCTAGTGCAATTCCCACGTATTTATAATCTTCCATATTTACATCCAAAAAGCCCGAAATGACGCAATACTGCAAAGGAGGGGTCGAATAGACACATATTATTCATCATTACATGTCATACATGGAGAATGTGTAATGATAGTCAATCAATGTTTACTTATCCATCCATCTATCCATTTTCTACCGCTTATTCACGGCGGGCGCTGGTGCCTATCTCAGCTACAATCGGGCGGAAGGCGGCGTACACCCTGGACAAGTCGCCACCTCATCGCAGGGCCAACACAGATAGACAGACAACATTCACACACTAGGGCCAATTTAGTGTTGCCAATCAACCTATCCCCAGGTGCGTGTCTTTGGAGGTGGGAGGAAGCCAGAGTACATGCAAACTCCACACAAAAAGATCCCGAGCCTGGGATTGAACCCAGGACTACTCAGGACCTTCGTATTGTGAGGCAGACGCACTAACCCCTCTACCACCATGAAGCCCTGATGTTTACTTATATAGAACAAAATCACAAATGTCTCAAAGGGCTGCACAAGCCACAATGACATCCTCGGCTCAAATCCCACACCACGGCAAGTATACAATAGTATAGTACAGGGGTGTCAAACTCAAATACAGAGTGGTCCAAAATTTAAAACTGAACGGAGCCACGGGCCGAGGTTGAACAAATTCACCTTTTAATAGGGACCCAAACAAGTTTTGCATTTAATATTGAACAAGCAAGGCTTATATAACGTTTTAGTGACATGTAAAATCGAGTTTTAAATAATAATCATTAAAAACTATCAATGGCATATCAAATAACATTTAAATAAAAATTGAATGCCTCTTTTCTATTTGCAGCCCATTGAGGTAAAAATCAAAATGCATAGCTCAGTTGGTAGAGTGGCCGTGCCAGCAACTTGAGGGTTGTAGGTTCGATTCCCGCTCCCGCCATCCTAGTCACTGCCGTTGTGTCCTTGGGCAAGACACTTTACCCACCTGCTCCCAGTGCCACCCACACTGGTTTAAATGTAACTTAGATATGGGGTTTCACTATGTAAAGCGCTTTGAGTCACTCGAGAAAAGCGCTATATAAATATAATTCACAATTCACTAACATTTTCCACAGGCTAATAATAAATTTGCAAATAAAATAACAATAACAAATTAATCAACTATTCAAGCCTTGAAGTAGCAAGAGAAAGTGCATGAGTAAAACATTAATTATTGCTTGGGGGGGTGAGGGGGGGGGGGGGTATATTGTTGCGTCCTGGAAGAGTTAGTGCTGTAAGGGGTTCTGAGTATTTCTTCTGTTGTGTTTATGTTGTGTTACGATGCAGATGTTTTCCCCAAATGTGTTTGTTATTCTTGTTTGGTGTGGGTTCACAGTGTGGAGCATATTTGTAAGATTGATAAAGTTGTTTATACGGCCACCCTCAGTGTGACCTGTATGGCTGTTGAACAAGTATGCGTTGCATTCACTTGTGTGTGTGTGTAAAAGCCGCATATATTATGTGACTGTGTTGACACGCTATTTCTATGGAGGAAAAGCGGACGTGACGACAGGTTGTAAAGGACGCTAAAGGCAGTGCCATTAATGCACGCCCCCAATATTGTCGTCCGGGTAGAAATGGGGAGAAATTCGGGAGAATGTTTACCCCGGGAGATTTTCGGGAGGGGCACTGAAATTTGGGAGTCCGGGAAAATCGGGAGGGTTGGCAAGTATGAGTATTAGTGGTGAATGCGGTGTTACAGCGGCAGCGCCGCTGTATAAAACCGGCGGGCCAGCTCTAATGTTAATTTCATACAGCCTCAAGGGCCAAATGAAATTACACGGCGGGCCAAATTTTGCCCGCGGGCCAGAGTTTGACACCCATGGTATAGTAGTATACATGTGGCAAGGGGCGTGGTCCGCGCGTTCCCTGCGGGCGGGGTGTGTGCAGCGATCGGCCATGAAGCAGCTGACAGGAGCGCAGGAGACCTTGACAGGGGGGAGAACGCGGAAGAAATGCGGAGGAGGACAATCGGTTGAAAAGCCGAATGCACGGACAGACGGAAAGAAACATTTATTGCAAGTACGGACTGGAAAGTCCGAAACTATATTTGAGTGTAACAAAAATATATTAAACATTGTAAACGCTGCCTGAAGTGTGCTGCCATTTCCTGTGATTAGAAGAACCCAAGCACAAGCATTACTACAGTTCCAAATATAGTTTCGGACTTTCCAATAAATGTTTCTTTCCGTCTGTCCGTCCGTTCGGCTTTTCAGCCGATTGCCCTCCTTCGCGTGTCTTCCGCGTTCTCCCCCCCTGTCAAGGTCTTCTGCGCTCCTGTCAGCTGCTTCATGGCCGATCGCTGCACACACCTTGCCCGCAGGGTACGCGCGGACCACGCCCCTTGCCACAATACAATATAATAATTCTACATGCACAAATAATTTAATTGTAGTCCCTGAATCGTGAGATACTTGTGAAAGTAGTTATAACTGCATTAGGAGGTTGTCTACAGCCACATATCAATCAATGTTTACTTATGTAGCCCTAAATCACTAGTGTCTCAAAGGGCTGCACAGACCACCACGACATCCTCGGTAGGCCCACATAAGGGCAAGGAAAACTCACACCCTGTGGGACATTGGTGACAATAATGACCCAGTGGGACGTCGGTGACAATGATGACTATGAGAACCTTAGAGAGGAGGAAAGCAATGGATGTCGAGCGGGTCTAACATGATACTGTGAAAGTTCAATCCACAATGGATACAACACAGTCGCGAGAGTCCAGTCCAAAGAGGATCCAAGACACAGCAGCGAGAGTCCCGTTCACAGCGGAGCCAGCAGGAAACCATCCCAAGCGGAGGCGGACCAGCAGCGCAGAGATGTCCCCAGCCGAAACACAGGCGAGCAGTACATGGCCACCGGATCGGACCGGACCCCCTCCACACGGGAGAGTGGGACATAGAAGAAAAAGAAAAGAAACGGCAGATCAACTGGTCTAAAAAGGGAGTCTATTTAAAGGCTAGAGTATACAAATGAGTTTTAAGGTGAGACTTAAATGCTTCTACTGAGGTGGCATCGCGAACTGTTACCGGGAGGGTATTCCAGAGTACTGGAGCCCGAACGGAAAATGCTCTATAGCCCGCAGACTTTTTTTGGGCTTTGGGAATCACTAATAAGCCGGAGTCCTTTGAACGCAGATTTCTTGCCGGGACATATGGTACAATACAATCGGCAAGATAAGATGGAGCTAGACCGTGTAGTATTTTATACGTAAGTAGTAAAACCTTAAAGTCACATCTTAAGTGCACAGGAAGCCAGTGCAGGTGAGCCAGTACAGGCGTAATGTGATCAAACTTTCTTGTTCTTGTCAAAAGTCTAGCAGCCGCATTTTGTACCAACTGTAATCTTTTAATGGTAGACATGGGGAGACCCGAAAATAATACGTTACAGTAGTCGAGGCGAGACGTAACAAACGCATGGATAATGATCTCAGCGTCTTTAGTGGACAGAATGGAGCAAATTTTAGCAATGTTACGGAGATGAAAGAAGGCCGTTTTAGTAACGCTTTTAATGTGTGCCTCAAAGGAGAGAGTTGGGTCGAAGATAATACCCAGATTCTTTACCGTGTCGCCTTGTATAATTGTTTGGTTGTCAAATGTTAGAGTTGTATTATTAAATAGAGTTCGGTGTCTAGCAGGACCGATAATCAGCATTTCCGTTTTTTTGGCGTTGAGTTGCAAAAAGTTAGCGGACATCCTTTGTTTAATTTCATTAAGACACGCCTCCAGCTGACTACAATCCGGCGTGTTGGTCAGCTTTAGGGGCATGTAGAGTTGGGTGTCATCAGCATAACAGTGAAAGCTAATACCGTATTTGCGTATGATGTCACCTAGCGGCAGCATGTAGATGCTGAAGAGTGCAGGGCCAAGGACCGAACCCTGGGGAACTCCACACGTTACCTTAACGTAGTCCGAGGTCACATTGTTATGGGAGACACACTGCATCCTATCAGTAAGATAAGAGTTAAACCAAGACAGGGCTAAGTCTGAAATACCAATTTGTGTTTTGATACGTTCTAATAAAATATTATGATCGACGGTATCGAAAGCAGCGCTAAGATCGAGGAGCAGCAACATAGATGACGCATCAGAATCCATCGTTAGCAATAGATCATTAGTCATTTTTGCGAGGGCTGTCTCCGTGGAGTGATTTGCCCTGAAACCAGATTGAAAGGTTTCACATAGATTGTTAGACGCTAAGTGTTCATTTAACTGCTCCGCAACAATTTTTTCAAGGATTTTTGAAATAAAGGGAAGGTGAGACACCGGTCGGTAATTTACCATGAGGTCAGGATCGAGGTTAGGTCTTTTAAGAAGAGGATGAATAACCGCTTTTTTGAATGCTAGGGGAACAGTGCCCGAGGAGAGTGATAAGTTTATAATATTTAGCACTGATGGACCTAATAATACAAAGAGCTCCTTGATCAGTTTCCCAGGAAGAGGGTCAAGTAAACATGTTGTCTGTTTTATTCCATTTACACGTTGTAACAATTCCTCTAATGTTATTTCCTCAAAACGAGAGAAACTATTTTGGAGGGCAGTATCCGCCGTATATACAATCGTGTCAGTGTTAATAGAACCCCGTTGTAGCTGGGACGCATTGTCTTTAATCTCCTTTCTAATGACTTCAATTTTCTTACTAAAGAATTGCATAAAGTCATCAGCTGAGTGGGTTGAGCTACTGGAAGGAGTCCCTTGTTGGGTTAGCGATGCTACCGTACTAAACAAAAATGTAGGATCGTTTTTATTACGGTGGATGAGATTTGAGTAATATTTAGCTTTAGCTAAGGTAAGCATGCGTTTATAAGTTATTAAACCATCACTCCATGCTTGATGGTGCACCTCAAGTTTAGTCGTGCGCCATTTGCGTTCCAGCTTTCTACATAATAATTTCTGAGCTCTAGTTTCTTCTGTAAACCACGGGGTGCGCTTTTTTGGAGCCTTTTTTAACTTTAGCGGTGCTATGTTATCAATGGTTTCGCCCAGGGCGTCGTTAAAGTTGTTAGTGAGGTTATCAATAGAGCCCACATACTTTGGGAATGGTGCCATTACTGAGGGCAGTAGGTCAGCAAGAGTTGTCGTTGTGGCTGTATTAATGTTGCGGCTGCTATAGCAGTTATTATTATTATTAGTTTGACGAACATGCGTCTGAACCTCGAATTTTATAAGGTAATGATCGGACAATACTTTAGTATACGGGAGTATTGTAACTTTGGAAACGGTGATGCCCCTGACAAGCACTAGGTCTATCGTATTACCGTTGCGATGCGTGGGTTCATTTATTATTTGTGTGAGACCACAGCTATCAATTACAGTCTGGAGCGCTACGCACGGTGGGTCCGATAGGGTATTCATATGGATATTAAAGTCCCCCATTATGATTATATTATCGGCGTGTGTCACTAGATCAGCAACGAACTCTGAGAATTCATTGATAAAGTCCGAATAGGGCCCTGGGGGGCGGTAGATAACAGCCAGGTGTAGAGGCAGTGGTGTGACAGACCTCATAGTAAGCACCTCAAACGATGTATATTTATTATTTATGTTAGGACTAAGGTTAAAGTTTTCGTTGTATATTAGTGCGACCCCCCCACCCCTTTTGAGCGGACGGGCAATATGCGCATGTGTAAAGTTAGGAGGACATGCCTCATTTAGCGCAAAAAAGTCGTTTGGTTTAAGCCAGGTTTCGCTGAGACCGATGACGTTAAGATTGTTGTCTCTGATAATATCATTAACTAACAACGTTTTAGGAGACAATGATCTTATGTTTAAAAAACCTATATTATAGGTAGTGGGCTGTTTTAGGGAGTTTTTGATCAAATTATCCGTAGTAGCAATATTAATAATGTTGTGTTTATTATGCCCAGTGCATTTAGTATGGTTACGACCATATCTAGGAATTGATACGACAGGAATTTTCCGATTGTTTGTTTGTTGCTTTGATAAACTGCACGCATCATGGTTAGCCACCTCAGTAACAGGGATTTTCCGATTGTTTGTTTGTTGCTTTGATAAACTGCACACATCATGGTTAGCCACCTCAGTAACGAGGATTTTCCGATTGTTTGTTTGTTGCTTTGATAAACTGCACGCATCATAGTTAGCCACCTCAGTAAAACACATGTCCAACTCTGAAACACTCAAAGCAGAAAAAACTTGTTCTAATTTAACTGACTCCTTACCCAGACCAGTAGTCTCGCATTTTCCATCTAAATCCGTCTTCGGGATGGAGGGAAGTGGGGTTCTGTGGGGATTAGCCTTCTGCTTTGTTTTTAGCCCCGCTCGGCATCCGCGTTTCCGATCACACTGCTGGCGTCTGCTCTGTAGACGGCCCCCGCTGCTACTATACTCCCCTGCTTCACAGGCCGCTGGATGTAGCCGCCGACGTATTCCCATGCTAGTTAGCATGTTTAGCACGCACGCGTCTATCAGTCCAAAACGGCCCGATATGTCCACATCCAGAAGTGTCTGGCGGTCGTACGTGACCACGGAGTGACCACGATGTGAGCCAGCCATAAAGTTTGTGGAATTGTCCGGTATTTCTGCCAAATGTTCCATCTTTAGCAATAGCTAAATAGGTTTGACGTCAAATATAAAATTTCCCCATACGTCTTCTCTCCTCTTCCTCCCGGCGTTGACATGTTGTCATATGTTAATGCCAATAGTATTTTTTGACCTAATTAGAGACCCTTTGTAGATCACACACCTGGCAAAAATAAGAAAGTGAACTAAAAGAGGTTGATGCCTAGCTTTTAGGAGTCATAGGTGGTATCGTTACATATTTGTTTAGTGAGAACAGAGTGGGTGGTTCCGTCAGGCAGGCAGACCGTAACCGTGCATCGTAAACCTTGACCCGGTTCCACTGACCCGGAGATGAACCCGACCGTGGGTGGCGGGGCGGGGCTGTGAGGTCATCCCAGGGGCGTGTTTGACAGGGTCACGTTTGTTTTCCATCAGCGAGGGTAGCGAGGGGCGTCACGGCGTAAACAGGGTTTCGATTGTGTTCATCAGCTGGCAACGTTTCCTGCAGGCTAATGTACGAGCTCGGAGTATAAATAGCAGGCTGCTACTCCAAAAAGAAAAAAAAAAAAAATTTACTCAGAAGAAGAAGGAGAAAAAAAATAAATAAAACGCCACAAATCCACAGGCATGACGTAAGGAAAAAGAAATGTGAGTCCCGCCAAGAAGAGTGGGGATGAGAATACACGACAGAACATTTTCTAGATCCTTGGAGATGAAATAAGCATTATGGGTATGATGTGGGGTTGGGGGGGTGGGGGGGCGTTCTCTCCCTAAAGGGGCCTGAACGTGACTCAGCCTCTGAAAGAAAGACCTCACTGTTGGGATCAACACTCCCACATTTGGAACACGCGTGTCACACGCTTTGGATTCGGACAAAGATCACTATTGCTTTTATCGTCCAACGTGGAAGGACTGAAGAAGAAGTTGTGATGCGTTCAGGGTCGCAGAAGAGGGCTCGTGTTACAGAGTGTTGGGACACGGCAGATACAGCTGAGCCAGAGAGGAGGCCAGGAAATTGAGCCCATATGTTTTTTCCACTGTCACAAAGGAGATTTAGGTGGGGTGGGGAGTGGGGAAGGGGGGCAAGACCGCCACGATATCTGGGTGGGGGGGTGGATGGATGGAAAACCGGAGGAAACGAGAGGAGGCGCATCACGAGATGATGTAAGCTTGCTAGTTACCTTCCCATGCTTTCCTTTGATCGAGCAAGAATCCTATTACTTTTGGATAGAAGCCCAAAGTGGCTGGGTTGGGGGGTCAAAGGTCAGAGGTGCGTCAGTTCCTGGCACATTTCAATCCATGTTTGGTTCAGGGGCAGCCCAGGGAGAGGAGATGATTACCCCCTGCCCCTATTTGGCTTTTACTTCAAGGTTTTCACAGCAAGAATCCTATTTGTTTTGGATATTCGTCCAAAATGGCTGGTGTTGGGGTCAAAGGTCAAAGGTGCGTCAGTTCCTTGTACATTTCAATCCATCCTTCGTTTAGGGGCAGCTCAGGGAGAGGAGATGATTACCCCCCCCCCCCCCCCCCCCCCCAATTATTCGGCTTTCAATTCAAGTTTTTGTCAGGAAGAATTCAATTTGTTTTGGATAGGCTTCCAAAGTAGCTGGGGGGAGGGGTCGAAGGTTAAAGTTGCGTCAGTTCCTTGCACGTTTCAATCCATCCTTTGTTCAGGGGCAGCTCACGGAGAAGAGATGATGACCCCCCTCCCCTATTTGGATTTTTCATCAAGGTTTTCGCAGCAAGAATCCTATTTGTTTTGGATAGGCGTCCAATGTGGCCGGGGTTGGGGTTGAAGGTCAAAGGTGCGTCAGTTCCTTGTACATTTCAATCCATCCTTCGTTCAGGGGCAGCTCAGGGAGAGGAGATGATTACCCCCCCCCCCCCCCCCCCATTTGGATTTTACGTCAAGGTTTTCACAGCAAGAATCCAATTTGTTTTGGATAGGTGTCCAAAGTGGCTGGGGTGGGGGTCAAAGGTGAGTCAGTTTCTTGCACATTTCAATTCATCCTTTGTTCAGGGGCAGCTCAGGGCGAGGAGATATTTGACTTTTTCGTCAAGGTTTTCACAGCAAGAATCTGATTTGTTTTTGGGTAGGCACCTCAAGGGGGTGGTGGGATCAAAGGTCAAATGTGCGTCAGTTCCTTGCACATTTCAATCCAACTTTCATTCAGGGGCAGCTCAGGGAGAGGAGATGATCACCCCCTGCCCCTATTTGGCTTTTACTTCAAGGTTTTCACTTCAAGAATCCTATTTGTTTTAGATAGGCGTCCAAAGTGGCTGGGGTGGGGGGGTCAAAGGTCAAAGGTGCGTCAATTCCTTGCACATTTCAATCCATCCTTCATTCAGGGGCAGCTCAGGGAAAGGAGATGATGACCCATCTCCCCTATTAGGATTTAACCCTAACCAGCAAGAATCCTATTTGTTTTGGATAGGCGTCCAAAGTAACTGGTAGGGGTCAAAGGTTAAAGGTGCGTAAGTTCCTTGCACATTTCAATCCATCCTTCGTTCAGGGGCTGCTCAGGGAGAGTAAATGATGACGCCCCCCCAACCCTCTTATTTGGCTTTGGAATCCTATTTGTTTTGACCGTGCGCAACTTGGCATGCTTGAAGAAAAGAAGAAAGACGACATCAAACATCAAAGAAGTAAAGTTTTTTGTTTTTTTTCCTTAAGTCTGATTATTAAATTTTCTTGAAGCTTTTAAGGCCCATTCCTCCAGTCAGTCTTTTTCAACCGTTTTTGAGCCAAGGCACATTTTTCCCCCTAAAAAAAGGTACAAAGGCACACCACCAGCAGAAAACATTCAAAAATGAAACTCCACTAGGTTGTCGTGCCTTATTTTGAGTGTGTAATGCATTAGTTCCGGTCTTGCGCTGTTATTTTGGTGACCCTTTCTTGTTTTGTTGGTGTTCTCCTGTAGCAGCTTCACGCCTTCCTTTGAGTGCTATTGCCCGCACCTGCTTTGTTGAGGCAATCAAGACTATTTAAGTTGTGTGTACGCTATCCTTTTTTGTGTGGACATTATTGATTGTCATGTCATGTAGGGATGTACTTTGCGGACGCCTTCTCTGCTCCACACGCTGTAAGTTTTTGCTGTCGTCCAGCATTCTGTTTTTGTTTACTTTGTAGCCAGTTCAGTTTTACTTTTGTTTTGCGTAGCCATCCCTATGCATCAGTGCCTTTTCCTAGCAGGACTTGCCTTTTGTTCATTTTTAGTTTAAGCGTTACATACATTTTTTTTACCTGCACGCTGTCTCCCGCTGTGCTTTGCATATTGGGATCACAACAAATTATCCTTGACGCGTTCCGACTTCTACAAACACTGATATGGAGTTACCTTAGTGTAGTGGTACTCAAATGGGGGTACGCGTGCCCCTGGGGGTACTTGAAGGTATGCCAAGGGGTACGTGAGATTTAAAAAAATATATTTTAAAAATAGCAACAATTCAAAATTATATATTTATTGAATAATATTTAAACAAAATATGAATGTAAGTTCATAAACTGTGAAAAAGAAATGCAACAATGCAATATTCAGTGTTGACAGATAATTTTTTGTGGACATGTTCCATAAATATTGGTGTTTTTTTATGAAGAAATGTTTAGAATTAAGTTCATGAATCAAGATGGATCTCTATTACGGTATAGCTCGGTTGGTAGAGCGGCCGTGCCAGAAACTTGAGAGTTGCAGGTTCGATCCCCGCTTCCGCCATCCTAGTCACTTCCGTTGTGTCCTTGGGCAAGACACTTTACCCTCCTGCTCCCAGTGTCACCCACACTGGTTTAAAATGTAAAAAAAATTAGATATTGGGTTTCACTATGTAAAGCGCTTTGAGTCACTAGAGAAAAAGTGCTATATAAATATAATTCACTTCACTTCACTTCACTACAATCCCCAAAGAGGGCACTTTAAGTTGATGATTACTTCTATGTGTAGAAATCTTTATTTATAATTGAATCACTTGTTTATTTTTCAACAAGTTATGTTTATATCTATTTTTCCAAATAGTTCAAGAAAGACCACTACAAATGAGCAATATTTTGCACTGTTACACAATTTAATAAATCAGAAACTGATGACACAGTGCTGTATTTTACTTCTTTATCTCTTTTTTTCAACCAAAAATGCTTTGCTCTGAATAGGGGGTACTTGAATTAAAACAATGTTCACAGGGAGTACATCACTGAAAAAAAGGTTTGAAAACCCTGCCAAGCTGTACACAGCACATGCACAACTAGACAATGGCAATTATTATAATTATTGATTTGCAAAAACTATTTTTTGGACCAATGGGGGAAGTTGCATAATTTCCCACGGCACACCAGACACTATCTCACGTGGTTGAAAATCACTGATCTAAGCTACTTATTTAAGAAAAGTACAAACGACAGACACCAAGGAGGTGACAGTAACCCTTAATAATTGACATACGGTCACAGCAAGAATCCTATTCGTTTGGAGATGAACGCATGTTGAAGTTTAGAGCCGCACATTTTGCTTCCATACCTTTTAATTTCAAAGTAAACCACAAAAACAGATTTTTAACCAAATTTTAGCCGTACGTTCCTAAAATAATGTATTTGGAGCGGCATACCTCGGTTGGTAGAGTGGCCGTGCCAGCTACTTGAGGGTTCCAGGTTTGATTCCCGCTTCCGCCATCCGAATCACTGCCGCTGTGTCCTAGAGCAAGACACTTTACCCACCTGCTCCCAGTGCCACCCACACTGGTTTAAATGTAACTTAGATATTGGGTTTCACTAGAAAAAAGCGCTATACAAATATAATTTGCTCGCTTGCTATATATTTTTGAAAACAAGATGTGGAGAAACTACCGAATGCGACAGAAGTTTTAAAGCAGTAATGTGTTTTTTTTATCCCAAATATTTCAACTATTTCTCAACTTCTATTTATCATGGATAGATAGATAGATGGATACTGTAGATAGATAGATAGATAGATAGATGGATGGATGGATGGATGGATGGACTGATAGATAGATAGATAGATAGATGGATGGATGGATGGATAGATAGTTAGATAGATAAAATAGATAGTACTTTATTGATTCCTTCAAGAAAGTTCCTTCAGGAAAATTAAAACTGGGACGCTAATCAGTAAACGAATTAATCTGACAATAAATGAACTATCGATAAATTGCAACGTCTGTTAGTTTGCTTCCAGTCGGTGCAAAAGGGTTCACTCCGAGAAAAGCGCTATATAAATATTATTCGTTCGCTTGCTATATATTTTTGAAAACAAGATGTGGAGAAACTACCGAATGCGACAGAAGTTTTAAAGCAGTAATGTGTTCTTTTTAACCCAAACATTTCAACTATTTCTCAACTTCTATTTATTATAGATAGATAGATAGAGATAGATAGATAGATAGATAGACAGTACTTTATTGATTCCTTCAAGAAAATTAAAACTGGGACGCTAATCAGTAAACGAATTAATCTGACGATAAATGAAAGATCGATAAATTGCAACGTCTGTTAGTTTGCTTCCAATCGGTGCAAGAGGGTTCACTCCGCTCTCAACTTCTGAGCATTTTTTATCAATAGCAGAATGTAAATGAAAAAAGTGAACCCTCTTGCTAGTCATCCGGAACTTTTGTCTCTGTGAGTTTAGCACACAGACACACACACACACACACACACACACACACACACTTGTCACTAATAAGAAGGACTGCAAGGCAAAGGAAATTAGGAGAGGGAAAAAAATGATGGCAAAGCAAAAAAAGTGGGCATATTTTGGCTTCAAACCGAATGAGCAAGATGAGCTGTTGGAAAATGATGGCAGCAAAAAGACAACAAAACAAAACGTCAGATTTATGTTTTCCAGCTGGTGAAGTGAACTGATGTTTAATATTTATGAAGGAAAGTTTTTGCTCACATAGATTCAGTCCATTTTATTTTGATTTGTTTAGCTATTTAGGTTAATTAAAATGTATTGACCTTCCAATTGCAATGGTAATAAATCCTAATGGGAAATACAAGTTTTAAAAAGGTCACTTGCATAATTGTTATTATGATTTATATTAAGGATTAAATTACCTAATCTCGACATGTTCACGTTCCATATGAGGAACGGTGAACAAGTTCGGACATGGTCCCGATACGGGAAAATCCATCCATCCATCCATTTTCTACTCGCGGTGGGGTGCTGGAGCCTTTCTCAGCTGCATTCAGGCGGAAGGCAGGGTACACCCTGGACAAGTCGCCATCTCATTACAGGGCCAACACAGATGGACAGACAAAATTCACACTCACATTCACACACTAGGGTCAGTTTTTAGTGTTGCCAATCAACCTATCCCCAGGTGCATGTCTTTGGAGGTGGTAGGAAGTCGGAGTACCCGGAGAGAACCCACGCAGTCACGGGGAGAACATGCAAACTCCACACAGAAGGATCCCGAGCCCAGGATCGAACCCAGGACCTTCGGATTGTGAGGCATACACACTAACCCCTGTAACACCGTGCTGCCCAATACAAAAACAATTGCATCTAATAGAGAATTGCACCCCTAGTGGTGAAATCTATCAAAATGCGGGTGGTCCCAAAAAGGAGGGATTTTTAGAATTGACGGTGTGTCAGTTTTAAATGTGCTCCCCCTATGGTCAACCTAAGAAATAACAAGTGTGTGTAAAAATTTGAAGTGCTCCCCCTCTGGCTAACATATGAAATAACAAGTGTGTGTAAGAAATTGAAATATGTCTCCTTTGGCCAAAATTAATACAAAAAAAAAATGAATAAGTATGTAAATAGAGACATACTGAAATAACTTGAAGTAAACAATGAAGATTAACAACCAGATACAAAAAAATATAAAAAAATAAACAAAAAACTAAATGCTTACCTTTTTTAGATTTGCATAATCAGTCGCTATTGTTCATATACAAACATAAATCTAGAAAGGTGGTCCTAAAGAGGTAGGTTTTTTTCAGAGGTCTCAAGAAGGCGACAAATACAAGTGTGTGTTTGTGTGTGCGTGCATGTGTGTGTGTGTGTGTTTGTGTGTTCTGGCAATGCTGACTTAATGGGGACATCGGTCTGTTTACACGTCACCTTTAGTGGACCTTTGACGGTATGGGGTCAAAAAATGATAGTCAGATCCATTCTAGATCCTTCTATATCTGGTAGTTGGTGTTGCGAACAACTTCACTACTGCTAAATAGCGGTTTTCAGTAATGTCAAAGAAGATGCAGGATTTGGTTTAATATTACGTGGTGAAATTTCCTATAAGAGGACAGTTGTAGTGCTGTATTATCAGGATCATGTCATATTTAATTTGAACTTTTTTTTTTAAATGGTCCTCAGTAGTCACGTACAAATTTGTGCGAATAATGCAAAATCATTTAAATTTGTTCCCCATGAACCATATTTACTCCTTTTTCCCCAGGTCCCCAGTAACACTGATCAGCACATTACTTCATCAATCCAGAGATTTAAAGACGTGTATGAGCTAACTGGGCAGTGACCATTTTACCTCATTTTTTTTTAATGCCTCCACAACCTGTAGAAAGGGTGGTCCCCACAAGTCATGATCAAAAACTTGCTCCCCATTCCAAATGATAACCAGTGTGTGTGCGTGTGTCCTCACAACTGCAGAAGTAAAATATTTTTTTTACTTTGTGTGTTTTGCATTCTGAAGTGAAGTTGCAACTCTCTACTCCGATCTAGTGCTAGATATATTGTTTTCATCCTTCCAGCTATACTGGAAAGGGGGGCCCTCACAACCTACTGACCAAACGTGGGTCCACACAAAGTCGGAACGACGTGTGTGTGTGTGTGTGTGTGTGTGTGCGTGTGTCCTCACAACTACAGAAGTAAACTATTTTTTTTACTTTGTGTGTTTTGCATTCTGAAGTGAAGTTTCAACTCTCTACTCCCATCTAGTGCTAGATATATTCTTTTCATCCTTCTAGCTATAGATGAAAGGGGGGTCCTCACAACCTACTGACCAGACCTGGGTCCACACAAAGTCGGAAAGACATGTGTGTGTGTGTGTGTGTGTGTGTGTGTGCGCGTGTGTCCTCACAACTACAGAAGTAAACATTTTTTTTTACTTTGTGTGTTTGCATTCTGAAGTGAAGTTCAACTCTCTACTCCCATCTAGTGCAATATATTTTGTTTTCATGCTCCTAGCTATAGTGGAAAGGGGGGCCCTCACAACCTACTGACCAAACGTGGGTCCACACAAAGTCGGAAAGACATGTGTGTGTGTGTGCGTGTGTCCTCACAACTACAGAAGTAAAATATTTTTTTTACTTTGTGTGTTTTGCATTCTGAAGTGAAGTTGCAACTCTCTACTCCCATCTTAGTGCTAGATATATTGTTTTCATCCTTCTAGCTATAGTGGAAAGGGGGGCCCTCTCAACCTACTGACCAAACGTGGGTCCACACAAAGTCGGAAAGACGTGTGTGTGTGTGTGTGTGTGTTTTGGGGGCAGTTTTTTATTTTATTTTTTATTAATGCACACATGTTAGAAGTGCAACTTCAATGTTGATAATGTGTGTTTCTTAGAAATGAAGAACGAAGGTGTTTATTTCAAGGATGTTGGGGAATCTCGGTATAGAGGCTAGCAAAGGTTCTATCCAATCATTGGAACAAAGTGTAACAATTAAAATCATGGATAGCTGCAGCTGGAACGGAGCATCAATACGAGTTCCACTTGTCAGATAACATTTTTATTTGTGAGCAGCGGAAGTGGACAAAACATAGAATGTAATTGTCCTGTGACAAGAATCCTGTGGGTTTTGAAGGACCATCGAAAAGTTGTTTTGTTTGCATAGCATGCATGCTATATATTTTGACAAGTTGAGGCATACTATTGAATTTGGATGTAAAAGCAAGAGTCAGGCTATGATGGATGTTTGTATTCCTAAAGTGAGTTACTGTTGATTTTGTGTGAGCGGTCCTGTCACTCAACTAAATCCAAACTTTCATTAAGGAAGCTTTTATTTTGAAAATCCTGATGTGTCTAATTGACATCTCCGTCTGTCCTCTCTCAGTCTCTCAAAGTGCATCCTTACTCCGCGATGGACGGCGTGCCCTTCTTCCTCAGCAGAGTGAAAGCGGAGCCCCCGGAAGACCTCCTTGCTCACGACCTGCACTTCCACACGCAGACCGAGCCGGTGGACCTGTCCATCAACAAGCCCCGCCCCTCCTCGTCCTCCCACATCATGTCGTCCTCGCCGCGGAGATCGGCCTTCTCGCCGTCGTCTCTGTCCTCGTCCTCTTCTTCTTCGTCGCCGTCCGTCATCACCTCGGCCTCCTCGTTGCTCTCGCCGGGCCCTCTGGTGGCGCCCGGCGGCGGGATGAGAGGTCAGCCGTATTTGCACATCCTGCACTCTGTGCCGCCGCCTCCGTCCAGCCCGCTGGGCCTGCAGGCTATGGGCAAGCTGGGCAGTCACGTGCGCCGCATCCCTGTGGTGGTGCAGTCGCTGCCCCTCATGTACACCACCGCCGTGCGCTCGCCCTCCAGCCTCAACAACGCCATCATGCTACCTCTGCTGGACGACGCCAAGAGCCAGGGCAAAGGTATGTTCCATTTCCTGTTCTACGGTTATCAGCGCATGTCTCAATTAGTCCCATTTCAAGTTCTATGATTGGCATCACATGTCATGCATGATTAGTTCAATTTCCTGTTCTATTGTTATCATCACATGTTTTGACGAGTTCCATTTCCTGTTCTATGGTTATCATTACATGTCGTGATTAGTTCCATTTCCTGTTCTGTAGTTATCATTGCAAGTCTTGATTAGTTCCATTTCAAGTTCTATGGTTAGCATCACCTGTTGCAATTTGTTCCATTTCCTGTTCTATGGTTATCATTACATGTCGTGATTAGTTCCATTTCCTGTTGTATAGTTATCATTGCAAGTCTTTATTAGTTCCATTTCAAGTTCTATGTTTATCATCACTTGTCGCAAATAGTTCATTTCCTGTTATAAGGTTATCATCACATGTCATGATGAGTTCCATTTCCTGTTCTACGATTATCATCATATGTTTTGATAAGTTCCATTTCCTGTTCTATGATTATCATCACATGTTTTGAAAAGTTCCATTTCCTGATCTATGGGTATCATTACATGTTGTGATTAGTTCCATTTCCTGTTCTATAAGTTATCATTGCAAGTCTAGATTAGTTCCATTTCAAGTTCTATGGTTAGCATCACATGTCGCAATTCGTTCCATTTCCTGTTCTATGGTTATCATCACATGTCATGACGAGTTGTATTTCCAATTCTATGATTATAACATGTCCCGATTAAATCCATTTCTTGTTCTATGGTTATCATGACATGTCGAGATTAGTTCCATTTCCTGTTCTATGGTTAGCATAACATGTCGAGATTAGCTCAATTTCCTGTTCTATGGTTAGCATCACTTGTCGCAATTAGTTCCATTTCCTGTTCCATGGTTGTCATCACATGTTGTGACAAGTTTCTTTTCCAGTTTTATCGTCACATCGCGTTAATTTCCTGTTCTATGGTTATCATCACATGTCATGACGAGTTGCATTTCCAATTCTACGATTATAACATGTCCCGATTAGTTCCATTTCTTGTTCTATGGTTATCATGACATGTCGAGATTAGTTACATTTCTTGTTCTATGGCTAACATAACATGTCGATACTAGTTCCATTTCCTGTTCTATGGTTAGCATCACTTGTCGCAATTAGTTCCATTTCCTGTTCCATGGTTGTCATTACATGTTGTGACAAGTTTCTTTTCCAGTTTTATCGTCACATCGCCCGTTTCGATGCATTCTATTTTCTGGTCTATGGTTATTCTTACTTGTTGCGATGAGTTCAGCTTCAAGTAACATTTTCTGTTCGGTGGTTATTATCAATCAATCAATCAATCAATCATCCATCCATCCATCCATCCATTTCCTACCGCTTATTCCCTTTCGGGATCGCGGGGGGCACTGGCGCCTATCTCAGCTACAATCGGGCGGAAGGCGGGGTACACCCTGGACAAGTCGCCACCTCATCGCAGGGCCAACACAGATAGACAGACAACATTCACACTCACATTTACACACTAGGGCCAATTTAGTGTTGCCAATCAACCTATCCCCAGGTGCATGTCTTTGGAGGTGGGAGAAGCCGGAGTACCCGGAGGGAACCCACGCATTCACGGGGAGAACATGCAAACTCCACACAGAAAGATCCCGAGCCTGGATTTGAACTCAGGACTGCAGGAACTTCGTATTGTGAGGCAGACGCACTACCCCCTCTGCCACCGTGAAGCCCATCAATCAATCAATCAATGATTATTTATATAGCCCTAAATCACTAGTGTCTCAAAGGGCTGCACAAACCACAACACAAACCACTACGACATCCTCGGTAGAGCCCACATAAGGGCAAGTCTGAAAAGCCTTTAGATCGGGGTGTCAAACTCATTTTAGATAGGGGGTCACATGGAGAAAAATCTACTCCCGAGTGTGCCGGACTTGTGAAATCACGGCACGATAACTTAAAAATAAAGACAACTTCAAATTGTTTTCTTTGTTTGAAAATAGAACAAGCACAAATGTACAAATCATAATGTTCTTAGGGTTTTTTTACACGTACATGTTGTGGTTAATAATTTATTTGCTGTTACCTATATTTTCTGACTAAATGATGTGATAATGTTCATCATTCAACTCATTATTTTTCAATCCATCAAGTTAAAAAAATTATATCAAAATCATATTACTGTGAGGACTCTTCTTCGGCATGGCAATGCCGGTGTGGTTTTCCCGTGGATGCGTCGAAGCAGAACACAGCAAAAGTAAGATATAAGGTATTTATTTAATAACAAAAGTCTATGAACAAAAATACTGGTGTAAAGAGAAAGAGTAAACAAAACATTTAGCATGAAAGCTAGACAATAAAGTGGCTTGGCGTGAGAGCTAGCGAGAAAATACATACGAATGATGAGAGTCGTCACTGATGCGCGTGGGCAAATTAGGATCCGAGACTGAACAAAGAAAAGAGGAAAGCTTATATAGGGAGAAATCAAGGAGAACCAGGTGTGTAGAAAACGAGGAGCAGGTGAAATCAATGTGTAACCATGGTAACGGACTAAACAGGAAGTAAGTGGGTCAGAAGAGAATGAAACAAAGATGGAAAAATAAACATGTGAAGATCTGAGTCACAGATCGCAACAGTATTCCCCCCCCCAAAAAGACAGATTCCAGATGTCTCAAAGAAAACAAAAACAAAAACTTGAACCCCCTCCCCAAAACCAGAAAGTCCACAAACGAAGGGAGGGCGGAGGGAGGCCACGGTGGAGGGTCGCCAGATCGCATGTCCCCGAATCCACCGAGGACACATCATGTGGCGGCGGCGGGTGGAACGCTGCTGCCGAACAAGTTTTGGCGGGCGACCTCGAAAAGGCCACATTAGTGGCCGCCTCGCAGGATGAGGTGCCCGGCGAGGCGGACGACCCGGGCACGGCCACATCCGTGGCCGACATGGAGGAGGGAGTGTCTGGCGAGGAGGATGACCTCGCAGAGGCCACGCCCGTGGTCGACGTGGTGGACGACGCCTCAGCACCGAAATCCCAGCAGGCTTGGAAGCAGCAGACGAGGGTGCGGGGACTGCAGCCAAAGCAGGCCCGAGTGCAGCTGGCGAGGATGATGCGGGTGCTGCAGCCGCAGGAGTCGTCGGAGGCGGCCTGGGAGCCGCAGGAGTCGTCGGAGGCGGCCTGGGAGCCGCAGGAGTCGTCGGAGGCGGCCTGGGAGCCGCAGGAGTCGTCGGAGGCGGCCTGGGAGCCGCAGGAGTCGTCGGAGGCGGCCTGGGAGCCGCAGGAGTCGTCGGAGGCGGCCTGGGAGCCGCAGGAGTCGTCGGAGGCGGCCTGGGAGCCGCAGGAGTCGTCGGAGGCGGCCTGGGAGCCGCAGGAGTCGTGACTGGTGTGAGCTCCAGCCTCATCGTCGGCGCCGGTGTGGGCTCCAGCTTCTTCGTCGGCAGTGCTTGGCGGCGTGGAGCTGGTACCGGCGCTTGTCGAGGAGCTGGCACTGGAGTGGGCTCCAGCCCTGTCGACACAGGTGAAGGTTCCAGCCCCGTCGTCGACGCTGGTGTGGGCTCCAGCCCCGTCGTCGACGCTGGTGTGGGCTCCAGCCCCGTCGTCGACGCTGGTGTGGGCTCCAGCCCCGTCGTCGGCGGTGCTTGGCGGCGCGGAGCTGGTACCGGCGCTTGGCGGCGTGGAGCTGGTACCGGCGCTTGGCGGCGTGGAGCTGGTACTGGAGTAGGCTCCAGCTCTGGAGCTGGTACTGGAGTGGGCTCCAGGCTAAAGTCTGTAACTGGTATGAGAACCAGTTCTGGGTCGGAGGCTGGTGTGAGAACCAGGTGGGAGTCTAGTGCTGGCTTGAGAACCAGGCTAGAAACATTTTCTGGTGTGAAAACCAGGCGAGAGTCTAATTCTGGCTTGAAAACCAGGCGAGAGTCATGTGCTGGTGTGAGAACCAGACTGGGAGCAGTGCAGAACACCGGTGGTGGAGGACGTGCTGGAGGTAATGACCTCGCGAGTCCGAACACCGGTGGAGGAGGTCTACAAGGCCGTTGAGACTTGGCCGGGGGAAAAACAGGTGGAGGAGGTCTACAAGGCCGTTGAGATTTGGCCGGGGGAAAATCAGGTAGAGGAGGTCTACAAGGCCGTTGAGACTTGGCCGGGGGAAAAACAGGTGGAGGAGGTCTACAAGGCCGTTGAGACTTGGCCAGGGGAAAAACAGGTGGAGGAGGTCTACAAGGCCGTTGAGATTTGGCCGGGGGAAAAACAGGTGGAGGAGGTCTACATGGTGGCTGTGGTTTAGAGGGTAGTATCTGTGCTACCTCCGTAGCACAGCTATAGGTCATAGCCCCTTCCTCCAGACGGGGATCCCAGACCCGTTCCCTATGGTCAGGGACTGACCTTAAGGGAGGGTGGTGGGAGGCTTGGAGGCGGGCCGACTCCTCCCCTTTAATTTGTCCAGAATTTCCTTTAGAAAAGGGAGGAAACACCTTGGACTTGGCCGGAGAATGAGGTTTTAAAGGAGGTGTAGGAGAAAAACTAGGTGACTGAGGTTGACTAGAATAATGAGAAAAAATATCCTGATAATTACGTATTTTATCATAAATGTTATTGGTATTCGAAAAAGGTTGGGAATGAAAAGTACTGTCCACAATATAAAAATCTTCTGAAAAAATGTCATCAACAGAGGCCGGTGTTGCGTCACCGGTGGGCGTTCCCCAATTGACGTCATCGCTTGTGTCAGAAAAAGTGTCATGGCAGCTTAAGGAATGATTTGAAAAAAAACAAGCAGGATTACCGGTAATGACGGGTGAATCCTGGACGGGGTGAAACTTGCTGTGTCCATGGGGAGGAATAAGTGGTGCTGGAACATTACTGCCGTGCGGGGGACCTCTCCACTGGACCCCCCGCCTCTTCGGGGCAGCGCGAACGGCTTCGGAGGGGACTTCAGGCCCACAGTCAAGTCTTTCCTGCTCCCAAGCCACGAGCTCCAACCACAAACCCAAGTCGAAGGGTTCCTCCCGTGGTTTCGACGCGGAAAAACATTTTGATGCTCGGATCCTACTGTGAGGACTCTTCTTCGGCATGGCAATGCCGGTGTGGTTTTCCCGTGGATGCGTCGAAGCAGAACACAGCAAAAGTAAGATATAAGGTATTTATTTAATAACAAAAGTCTATGAACAAAAATACTGGTGTAAAGAGAAAGAGTAAACAAAACATTTAGCATGAAAGCTAGACAATAAAGTGGCTTGGCGTGAGAGCTAGCGAGAAAATACATACGAATGATGAGAGTCGTCACTGATGCGCGTGGGCAAATTAGGATCCGAGACTGAACAAAGAAAAGAGGAAAGCTTATATAGGGAGAAATCAAGGAGAACCAGGTGTGTAGAAAACGAGGAGCAGGTGAAATCAATGTGTAACCATGGTAACGGACTAAACAGGAAGTAAGTGGGTCAGAAGAGAATGAAACAAAGATGGAAAAATAAACATGTGAAGATCTGAGTCACAGATCGCAACAATTACAAGATGTTATTTTTGTAGTTTGATCATTTTCCTCGACTGACATACTAACATCATGTGGTTAATTTTGTACATATGCAGCATCATCTACAGAGATACAAGGAATTGCTATTGCGACATCTAGTGGACACATTTAGAACAGCTGTTTATTTCATTAAAACATTTCAAGTTAATTTTTATACTTAGCAGACTCATCCCGCGGGCTGAATAAAACCTGTTCATGGGCCTGATCCGCCCTGCTTTAGATGCTCCAAAAACTTCAGTCTCACAAGATTTGCTTTTGTTTGACTTCTTCTGTCCAGGAAATGAAGGTTTAAAATTGTGCAAC
>NC_084629.1:30166831-30181831 GCF_033978795.1 Nerophis ophidion | reverse complement strand
TCCAGCTAATTACACTTCCTAATTGCAGCCTTTCCATAGGGCGAGCAAGATGGCACCCAATCCCCCGCCCGCCGCCGCCGCCGCCCTCCTCCTTGTTCGCATAGCGTCCGCGTGCAGGATAAGTAGACGGAGCAATAACGTCGCTGCTGCTCATTACTCTTCATTGCTTTGAAATTCATACGGCATGTGGACAGCGGACAATATGTTTGAAGGTGCGCCATTGTGTGGTTTCACCTTCGCTAAATTGCTATTTCATGGGCAAAGTGTGTCACGCACGCTTTGTGCCGTTGCTTTTCAAGACTTGCGCGATATAGGCGCTTGCGCGATATAGGCGCTTGCGCGATATAGGCGCTTGCGCGATATAGGCGCTTGCGCGATATAGGCGCTTGCGCGATATAGGCGCTTGCGCGATATAGGCGCTTGCGGCTGCGGCTGTAGGCAACCTCCCGACGTAGTTTGTTGTCAAATCGACGGAGTATCATGAGTGCTTAGCACTGCGTGTACATGCGCTTTAAAACCTTTAAATTGTTACATTTGCCTTACATGTAGAGATGTCCGATAATATCGCACTGCCGATGTTATCAGCCGATAAATGCTTTAAAATGTAATGTCGGAAATTATCGATATCGGGTTCAAAAAGTAAAATGTATGACTTTTCAAAGTCATACACGGACGTAGGAAGAAGTACAGAGCACCATGAACCTTTAAAGCACTGCCTTTGCGTGCCGGCCCAGTCACGTAATATCTAAGGCTTTTTTACACAGAAGTGAATGCAAAGCATACTTGGTCAACAGCCATAGAGGTCACACTGAGGGTGGCCGTATAAACAACTTTAACATTGTTACAAATATGGGCCACACTGTGAACCCACACCAAACAAGACTGACAAACACATTTCGGGAGAACATCCGCACCGGAACACAACATAACGGTTTAGCTCGGTTGGTAGAGTGGCCGTGCCAGCAACTTGAGGGGTGCAGGTTTGATTCCCGCTCCTGCCAACCTAGTCACTGCTGTTGTGTCCTTGGGCAAGCCACTTTACCCACCTGCTTCCAGTGCCACCCACACTGGTTTGAATGTAACTTAGATATTGGGTTTCACTATGAAAAATGCTTTGAGTCACTAGAGAAAAAGCGCTATATAAATATAATTCACTTCACACTTCACAACAACTTGCAGCACTAACTCTTCCGGGACGCTACAATGTACACCCCCCGCTACCCCCTAACCCCGCCCACCTCAACCTCCTCATGCTCTCTCAGGGAGAGCATGTCCCAAATTCCAAGCTGCTTTTGAAAAAAAATGAAGCACTTTGTGACTTCAATAATAAATATGGCATGTTGGCATTTGTTTTCCATAACTTGAGTTGATTCATTTTTGGAAAACCTTGTTACATTGTTTAATGCATCACAACGGAGCATCACAACAAAATTAGGCATAATAATGTGTTAATTCCACGACTGTATATATATATTGGTATTGATTGATATCGGAATCGGTAATTAATAGTTGGACAATATCGGAATATCGATATCGGCAAAAAAGCCATTATCTCAAATTTTTTTTACATGTATTACAAAATCTATTTTTTTAAATGTTGTTTCCAAACAGTGTCTGTAATAGGGCAGTAAAACGGCTGATCAATCAAAACAGAAATCATTGCCATGGACCCACTAGCTGCAAAGGTTAGCTCTCCCATCAGTTAAACAGACTTAATAACTCCTCAGTGAGGTTTTTGTGAATTTATGACACTGAAACAACACAAAAAGAATGCCATTGTAAGTTAATAATACTAACACTGACACTCATAAATGTGCTAGCATATTTGCTATTGCTCACGACACAGCTTGATTACATTACCGTCGCACGTATACATATGCATGAAAACACTCACACATGGGAGGGTTTAAGAAGTCAGAATTGTTTTAGTTGTACTGTAAAACTTATAATAGAGGAAGAACCCTTTCAAATAGAAACGCTGAGGCTGGTTGTACTTCCAGTTCAAGGAACGAAAACCCGAAGTACATTTCAGTACTCGTCCAAAAGATGGAGCCGTAGCGCCAACGGTGACATGCCTTTTTCAAGTGTCTATGAAAACCGTTTGTTGAAAACAAAACATTATCGGCGTTAGGAGAAAAAAAAAATCCACAAATTAGCCGCACCATTTTATAGGCGGCAGTGTGCAAAGCGTGGGGAAAAAGTAGCGGCTTATATGCACATTTGGTAACGTACAGTCTCTATCCGATTATTGCTTCCTTTCGAATTAACTCCAGGGAGTTTGATCGTGACCCTTTGTTTATATCTTTATGGACACAATTTCTAGGCGCAGTCAAGGCATTGAGGGGATCCGGTTTGGTGGCTGCGGGATTAGGTGTCTGCTTTTTGCAGATGATGTGGTCTTGGTGGCTTCACCTGGCCAGGATCTTTAGCTCTCACTGGATCGGTTCGCAGCCGAGTGTGAAGCGATCGGAATGAAAATTAGCACCTCCAAGTCCGAGTCCATGGTTCTTGCCCGGGAAAGGGTGGAGTGCCATCTCCGGATTGGGGAGGAGACCCTGCCCCAAGTGGAGGAGTTCAAGTACCTATGAGTCTTGTTTACGAGTGAGGGAAGAGTAGATCGTGAGATTGACAGGCGGATCGGTACGGCGTCTTCAGTAATGCTGACGTTGTGGTGAAGAAGGAGCTGAGCCGGAAGTCAAAGCTCTCAATTTACCGGTCGATATATGTTACCATCCTCACCTATGGTCATGAGCTTTGAGTTATGACCGAAAGGACAAGATCACGGGTACAAGCGGCCAAAATGAGTTTCCTCCTCCGGGTGGCGGAGATAGAGATAGGGTGTGAAGCTCTGTCATCCTGGAGGAACTAAGAGTAAATCTGCTGCTCCTCCACATGGAGAGGAGCCAGATGAGGTGGTTAGGGCATCTGGTCAGGATGCCACCCGAACGCCTACCTAGAGAGGTGTTTAGGGCACGTTTGACCGGCAGGAGACCACGGGGAAGACCCAGGACACGTTGGAAAGACTATGTCTCCCGGCTGGCCTGGGAACGCCTCGGGAGGAGCTGGACCAAGTGGCTGGGGAGAGGAAAGCCTGGGCTTCCCTGCTTGGGCTGCTGCCCCTGCAACCCAACCTTGGATAAGCGTAAGAAAATGGGTGGATGGATGGTTGGAGTTCGATAATAATTCAACTATGTTAAATAAGAAAAAAGGCCCAATTGATGATTATATACAATATTTATTTAATACTTTGTTTTATATCATTTACAAAATATGAGCAGCTTTAATAAAGTACAGAAAAATGTATAAAAAAACAAACTGTAAAAAAAAAAGTGTCGAAGATACATGTATATCAGGGGTCACCAACGCGGTGCCCGCGGCACCAGGTAGCCCGTAAGGACCAGATGAGTCGCCCGCTAGCCTGTTCTGAATTAGCTCAAAGAGCAGCACTTACCAGTGAGCTGGCTCTATTTTTTAAATTGTATTTATTTACTAGCAAGCTGGTTCCGCTTTGCTCAACATTTTTAATTCTAAGAGAAACAAAACTCAAATAGAATTTGAAAATCCAAGAAAATATTTTAAAGACTTGGTCGTCACTTGTTTAAATAAATGTGTTTATTTTTTTTACTTTGCTTCTTATAACTTTCAGAAAGACAATTTCTGAGAAAAAATACAACCTTAAAAATGATTTTAGGATTTTTAAACACATATACCTTTTTACATTTTAAATTCCTTCCTTTCTTTCCTGACAATTTAAATCAATATTAAAGTAAATGTATTTATTCTATTGTAAAGAATAATAGATACATTTTGATTTAATTCTTCAATTTAGCTTCTGTTTTTTCCACAAAGAATATTTGTGAAATATTTAATCAAACTTATTTTGATTAAAATTCAAAAAAATTATTCTGGCAAATCTCGAAAATCTCTAGAATCAAATTTACATGTTATTTCAAAGTCTTTTGAATTTCTTTTAAAATGTTTGTTCTTGAAAATCTAGAAGAAATGAGGATTTGTCTTTGTTAGAAATATAGCTTGGTCCAATTCTAGCAAAGTGCAGATTGGATTTTAACCTATTTAAAACATGTCATCAAAATTCTAAAATTAATCTTAATCAGGAAAAATTACTAATTATGTTCCATAAATTTTTTTTTTTTTTTTTTCTAAAAGATTCAAATTAGCTGTTTTTTCTCTTCATTTTTTTGTGTTGAATTTTGAATGGTCGAAATTGAAGATAAACTATGTAACAAAATTAAATTTTCATTTTTTTCGTGTTTTCTCCTCTTTTAAACCGTTCAATTAAGTGGTTTTTTTCATCATTTATTCTCTACAAAAAACCTTCCATACATGGAAAAAAAAGTATGACGGAATGACGGACAGAAATACCCATTTTTTTAATATATATATATATAGATTTACCTATTCAAAGGTAAATTGAGCAAATTGGCTATTTCTGGCAATGTATTTAAGTGTGTATCAAACTGGTAGCCCTTTGCATTAACCAATACCCAAGAAGTAGCTCTTGCTTTCAAAAAGGTTGGTGACCCCTGATGTATAGTCTTGGGTCTTGGCGGAGGTCTGCTGACTATCCATCCGTTTTTTTCTCATAAAAGTACGACCTTTGGAACTTGTCGGAACTTCTCCTAAAACATCTTTTTCTTGGAACGTTACACTGTTTTCTCATACGGAGCTTTAAAGTTAAAGTACCACTGATAGTCACACCCACACTCGGTGTGGTGATATTACACTCTGCATTTGACCCATCCCCTTGTTCCATCCCCTGGGAGGTGAGGGGAGCAGTGAGCAGCAGCGGTGGCTGCGTTCAGGAATAATTGTTGGTGATTTAACCCCCAATTCCAACCCTTGATGCTGAGTGCCGGGCAGGGAGGTTAATGGGTCCCATTTTTATAAACTTTGGTATGACAAGATGGAGCATGGCATAGCATTGTGCCTAATTAGCAGACTCTTGCTATCTCAGTCGTCCTGAGATTCCATCTCTTGCCTTAGAAAGTGTTTCAGTCATAAGCATGGATATGATTTTGATGCTCGCTCACAATCCAAGTGGGCCAATTCATCAATACGTCATGCCGGGAACTGTTTCTAATATTCTGGCTATCTATTATATCAGTTGTTTTTAGTGCCACCCAACAGCGTTGTGTGTCTTAACCGCTTTGTCCGCCGTCCTCAACAGCGCACATGGAGCACAACGGCCTGTCGCCACGGCAGATAAAAAGCGACAGCGACGACGACGACCTGCCCAACGTGACCTTGGACAGCGTCAACGAGACCGGCTCCACTGCACTGTCTATAGCCCGCGCCGTCCAAGAGTGAGTATTTACGCTATTTTTCTCCAACTTAAGTGTCTTTTTGCTGGCGCCGTGATTTTATTATTTGTTGGGATATTTTAACTACTTTTTTAAAGTTGCACACTACCACAGTTTTAAAACATTTCATCAAGGCAAAGTTGGAAAAACAACAAAAATAAAACTATATTAATGTACATTTTAATGGTTTTATTGGGATTTTAATGTTTAAGTCACCATTTTTTTAGGCACACACTAATAAAATAAATCAAATACGTACAAAAATAAAGAACCAAGCAAATTTGAGTGCTTTAAGTCACACGGTACCCTGGCTTTAAAAAGTTCAGTCAAGTATCTATAGCCTTACTGCCGAACGCAACAGGAAAAAAAAAATGCTCAAATCAAATGAAATGAAAAAATAAATATGTTAAAATGTATGTTAAATGTATGTTAAAAGTAAAAAAAAAAAACAAATGTTTGTGGGTGTATTCAGAATTTTTAAAGGCACACAAAATGTATATTTAATTACATGAAAAATAAATATTAATGCAAATTTTAGGGGTTTACTAAGTTCCACTCTACACTAGCCTTAAATGTTAAATCAAGATTAAGGTTGAACAAAACAAAAATACAGAAATATAAAATAACGATATGATTTTTGGCGGTTTTATAGGTTTAAAAAAAAAAATCACATTCTTTTTTAGAGGCACATTAACGGCATAACTAAATAAATATATAAGAATTAAATAAAAAACATATTTTATGGGCTTATACGTCGAATGCTACTTGACCCGTAAAATCTCAATCATGGCTAAAGTTGAAAAAATAACTAATACACATATTAGTTATATATATATATATATATATATATATATATATATATATATATATATATATCCATCCATCCATTTAAAATCCAAGAAAATATTTTAAAGACTTGGTCTTCACTTGTTTAAATAAATGTGTTTATTTTTTTTACTTTGCTTCTTATAACTTTCAGAAAGACAATTTTTGAGAAAAAATACAACCTTAAAAATGATTTTAGGATTTTTAAACACATATACCTTTTTACATTTTAAAAAGGTATATGGGGTCGCGGGGGGCGCTGGCGCCTATCCCAGCTACAATCGGGCGGAAGGCGGGGTACACCCTGGACAAGTCGCCACCTCATCACAGGGCCAACACAGATAGACAGACAACATTCACACTCACATTCACACACTAGGGCCAATTTAGTGTTGCCAATCCAGCTATCCCCAGGTGCATGTCTTTGGAAGTGGGAGGAAGCCGGAGTACTCGGAGGGAACCCACGCATTCACGGGGAGAACATGCAAACTCCACACAGAAAGATCCCGAGCCTGGATTTGAACCCAGGACTGCAGGACCTTCGTATTGTGAGGCAGACGCACTAACCCCTCTGCCACCGTGAAGCCATATATATATATATATATATATATATATATATATATATATATATATATATATATATATATATATATATATATATATATATATATATATATATATATATATACATATATATATATATATACATATATATATATATATATATATATATATATATATATATAAATAAAAGTTGAACTACAAAATAAATACATTAAAGTACAGTAATTTGACAATACGTTTTTGGTGTTAATTGGATCTTGGCCTTAATTAAATGTTTATTCAAAGCTAAAGGGGGGCAATTTGAGGTTTTCAGGTTCGATACCCACGTCCGCCATCCTCGTCACTGCTGTTTGTGTCCTTGAGCAAGACATTTTACCCACCTGCTCCCAGTGCCCTCCACACTGGTTTAAATGTAACTTAAATATGTAGATATTGGGTTTCACTATGTAAAAGCTCTTTGAGTCTCTAGAGAGACACACTCTATAAATAGTATTCACTTCACTAAAGTTGAACAAAATGAATGTTATTAATCAAATACAATAGCTCTATAAACTGTGTGTATACATGTGTATATGTATATTGTATATACTGTATGTACAAAACCCAAAACCAGTGAAGTCGGCACGTTGTGTAAACGGTATATAAAAACCAAATACAATGATTTGGAAATTCTTTTCAACCTATATTCAATTGAATAGACTGCAAAGACAATATATTTAATGTCAGAACTAAAAAAATTTAGTTTTTGCAAACATTATCGAATTTGGAATTTGATGCCTGCAACATGTTTTTAAAAAAAAGCTGGCACGTGGCAAAAAAGACAGAGAAAGTTGAGTAATGCTCATCAAAAACTTATTTGGAACATCCCACAGGTGAACAGGTGGGTGGCATGATCGGGTATAGAAGCAGCTTCCACGAAATGCTCAGTCATTCACAAGCAAGGATGGGGCGGGGGTCACCACTTTGTGAACAAATATGTGAGCAAATTGTCCAACAGTTTAAGAACAACATTTCTCAACCAGCTATTGCAAGGAATTTAGTGATTTCACCATCTACGGTCCATAATATCATCAAAATGTTGAGAGACTCTGAAGAAATGACTGCACATAAACAGCAATCCCCATGACTTTGGATCCCTCAGAACATCAGTGTGTAAAGGATATCCCCACGTGGGCTCAGGAACACTTCAGAAAACCACTGTCAGTAACCACAGTTTGTCGCTACATCTGTAAGTGCAACATCTGTAAGTGCAAGTTAAAACTCTACTATGCAAAGCGAAAGCCATTTATCAACAACACCCTGAAACGCCGCCGGCTTCGCTGGGCCCGAGCTCATCTAAGATGGACTGATGCAAAGTGCAAAAGTGTTCTGTGGTCTAATGAGTCCACATTTCGGAGACTGTGGACATCTTTTCCCGCAGAACAAAGCGGAAAAGAATGATCCGGATTGTTCTAGGCACAAAGTTGAAAAGCCAGCATCCGTGATGGTATGGGGGTGTATTATTGCCCAACGCATGGGTAACTTACACATCTGTGAAGGCACCATTAGTGCTGAAAGGTACATACAGGTTTTGGAGCAACATATGTTGCCATCCAAGCAACATTATCATGGACGCCCCTGCTTATTTCAGCAAGAGAATGCCAAGCCACGTGTTACAACAGCGTGGCTACATAGTAAAAGAGTGCGGGTACTAGACTGGTCTGCCTGTAGTACAGACCTGTCTCCCATTGAAAATGTGTGGCCCGTTATGAATCCTAAAATACCACAACTGACACTGTTCAACATTTTAAACTGTACATCAAGCAAAAATGGGAAAGAATTAAACTTCAAAAATTGGTCTCCTCAGTTCCCGAACGTTTACTGAGTGTTGTTAAAAGGAAAGGCCATGTAACACAATGGTAAACATGCCCCTGTGATAATTTTGCGATTTGTTGCTGCGCATTAAATTCAAAGTTCATGATTATTTGCACACAAAAAAAATGTTTCTTAGTTCAGACATTAAATATCTGGTCTTTGCAGTCCATTCAACTGAATATAAGTTGAAAATGATTTGCAAATCATTGCATTTTGTTTTTATTTACAACTTCACTGGTTTTGGGGTTTGTATATGTGTGCGAATATCTACGTATATATACATATATATATATCTATATATATATATATATATATATATATATATATATATATATATATATATATATATATATATATAGATATATAGATATATATAGATATATATATATATATACATATATATATATATATATATAAATAGCATAATATTTGTATACATACATATATGCATGTGTATATATATATATATATATATATATATATATATATATATATATATATATATATATATATATATACATATGTATGTTTACATATATGTATACCTATATGTGTGTGTATATAGTCTACACGGCGGACATGTTTTATAAGGCGGTGCTCGCCCATCTGTGGGAAATTTAAAGATTTCCCTCTTCAGTGGAGGATTGTCTCTTAATCACAGGCAGGAAATCAGCAACAGAGGAGCTTTTTTGGCTGTTGGATGTAAACGTTAGGCAGCAGCAGCCTGCCCAGACTCAACTTCGTGCCCGTACCTTTTGTTATTTAGTCTCACTGTCTGGAAAGTATTCATGTTATGTGTAAACAGCATGCTGCCACACAGCCACTTGTACAATGCAGAAGCCGCTAACTAAACGTCACAGATGCAGCAGGCTTTGCTACACATCTTAAATTGATTATCTCTGCCAACTACCAGGTTTTGGCAAATAGGCTAACCGAGTGTGGTGTTGCTGCTAAAATGTAGCTGTCACGTTAGCTCGCAATGCTATGTTAATGTTTGTGTCCTTCCATCTCCTTCGGCCATATAGTGTTGTTATGTGTGCTCCATGCATCTACTACATTGGCCAAGTGTACATGTAAACCGGGAATAGCACTTAACTGCGTTTTTGCAGTAGTTGCTCATAAAACAGTGCACGCATGTCAAATAAAGGATCTTTGACGAGCATTTTTGCAGTAGTTTCTCAAAAAACAGTGTGCTCCTGTCAAATAGAGGATCTTTGATGAGCGTTTTTACAGTAGTTCCTCAATAAACAGAGCATGCTTGTCAAATAGAGGATCTTTGACGAGTGTTTATGCAGTAGTTGCTTAAAAACAACAACAGATTGCTTCTGTCAAATAGTCAATCTTTGACTACAGTTTTTGCAGTAGTTGCTCAAAAAACAGAGCGCTCCTGTGAAAGAGAGGATCTTTAACTTGCGTTTTTGCAGTTGTTGCTCAATAAACAGTGCGCTCCTGTCATACAGAGGATCGTTGACGAGCATTTTTGCAGTAGTATCTTAATAAACAGAGCACGCTTGTCATGTAGAGGATCTTTGACTAGTGTTTTTGCAGACGTTGTTTAAAAACAACAACAGATTGCATTTTTGCAGTAGTTTCTCAATAAACAGAGCATGCTTGTCAAATAGAGGATCTTTGACTAGTGTTTTTGCAGTAGTTGCTTAAAAACAACAACAGATTGCTCCTGTCAAATAGACGATCTTTGACTACAGTTTTTGCAGTAGTTGCTCAAAAAACAGAGCGCTCCTGTCAAAGAGAGAATCTTTAACTTGCGTTTTTGCAGTTGTTGCTCAATAAACAGTGCGCGCCTGTCAAATAGAGGATCGTTGACCAGCATTTTTGCAGTTGTTTCTAAATGAACAGAGCACGCTTGTCAAATAGAGGAACTTTGACTAGTGTTTTTGCAGTAGTTGCTTAAAAACAACACCAGATTGCTCCTGTCAAATAGAAGATCTTTGACTACAGTTTTTGCAGTAGTTGCTCAAAAAACAGAGCGCTCCTGTCAAAGAGAGAGGATCTTTAACTTGCGTTTTTGCAGTTGTTGCTCAATAAACAGTGCGCGCCTGTCAAAGAGAGGATCTTTGACTAGGGGTTTTGTAGTAGTTGCTAAAAAAAAAAACAGATCGCTCCTTTCAATAAGAAGATCTTTGACAGGCGTTTTAACAGTAGTTTCTCAATAAACAGAGGACACCTGTCATATAGAGGATCTTTGACTACTAATGTTGCAGTAATTGTTCAAAAAACAGAGCACGCCTGTCAAATAGAGTATCTTTGACGAGCATAATTGGCAACCCTCCCGGATGTTCCGGGAGACTCCCGAAATTCAGCGCCTCCCCGAAAACCCTCCGGGACAAATTTTCTCCCGAAATTTAGTCGGAGCTGGTGGCCACGCCCCTTGCAGCTCGTTGCGGATCTGAGTGAGGACATCCTGTTTTCACGTCTGCTTTCCCACAATATACACAGCGTGTCTGCCCGATGACGTTTTAACTGTAGAATGATCGAGGGCGAGTTCTTGATTTCTTATGTGGGTTTATTGTTAGGCAGTTTCATTAACGTCCTCCCAGCGTGGTAACACCACACAACAACGGCAGTCACTTTTTCCTCTACCGTAAAGCAGTTTGTCAGTCTTCCGTAAACAGCAATGTTGTGACACTCTTAAATAGGACAATACTGCCATCTACTGTACACGCACCACAACACCTCCAGGCAACTTCAACCCTTTACTAATACCTTCCTCCATTCACATCTCATCTCCCAGGATTGTAAATAACCTAATGTAAAAAATCTAATGTATTTATAATGTATATACTTGTTCTCGGGCTTCACGGTGGCAGAGGGGTTGTGCGTCTGCCTCACAATACGAAGGTCCTGCAGTCCTGGGTTCAAATCCAGGCTCGGGATCTTTCTGTGTGGAGTTTGCATGTTCTCCCCGTGAATGCGTGGGTTCCCTCCGGGTACTCCGGCTTCCTCCCACTTCCAAAGACATGCATCTGGGGATAGGTTTATTGGCAACACTAAATTGGCCCTAGTGTGTGAATGTGAGTGTGAATGTTGTCTGTCTATCTGTGTTGGCCCTGCGATGAGGTGGCGACTTGTCCAGGGTGTACCCCGCCTTCCGCCCGATTGTAGCTGAGATAGGCGCCAGCGCCCCCCGCAACCCCGAAAGGGAATAAGCGGTAGAAAATGGATGGATGGATGGATACTTGTTCTCATAATATCTGAACTCACTATTGTCTCTGCTCGCTGTACATATCCTACTAAGTAAGACCTACATTGTTTCAATGTCCATTTCTCTGTTGATGCAATTGTTGATGACCGAAGTACTGATATCAACCAAAGCTCCTCATCCCACCCCCCGGATGAGGGTTGGCAAGTATGTTTAGTAGCGTTGTTGCAGTAGTTGCTAAAAAAAAAAGAGAGCACGCCTGTCAAATAGAGGATCTTTGACTAGCGTTTTTGCAGTAGTTGCTCAATAAACAGAGCGCGCCTGTCAAATAGAGGATCTTTGACTAGCGTTGTTATAGTAGTTGCTCAAAAAAACAACGGACCGCTCCTGTCAAATAAAACATCTTTGACTAAAGTTTTTGCAGTAGTCGCTCAAAAAGTAGCGCGCTCCAGTCAAATAGAGAGTCTACGACTAGCATTTCTGTAGTAGTTGCTCAAAAGAACAACAGATCGGTCATGGTAAATAGAGGATCTTTGACTACAGTTTTTGCAGTCGTTGCCCAAAAACCAAAGTGCCCCTGTCAAATAGAGCATCTTTGACTAGCGTTTTTGTAGTAGTTGCTCAATAAACAGAGCACTCCTTTCAAGTAGAGGATCTTTGACACTGTGTTTTTGTAGTAGTTGCTAAAAAAACAAAAACACAGAGCACCCCTGTTAAATAGAGGATCTTTCACTAGCCTTTTTGTAGTAGTTGCTCATTAAACAGAGCGCTCCTGTCAAATAGAGGATCGTTGACTACCTTTTTTGCTGTTGTTGCTCGAAAAACAGCGCTCCTGTCAAATAGATCTATAGCATTTTTTTTTCCAGTAATTGCTTAAAAAAACTTGCATTTTTGCAGTAGGTTATAAAAATCATTAGATAGGTACTGTTGTAGACAATCTTTAAATAACATTTTAGTTAATTAGTGCTAAAAAAAACAACAACCCAAAAACAGCTGAGTGCTCCTGTTAAACAGAAGATCTTTGTATTAAGTCCCCTAAACCAAAAGTATCCTGGAATCTAACAGAGATTTTTTGCATTAGGTGCTTTACAAAAACAGTGGAGCGCTCCTGTTGTATAGGCAATCTTTGACCACTGTTTTGACCCTAGGTCCTTTAAAACCAGCAGAGCAAATAGGCTAACCGAGCGTGATGTTGCTGTTAAAATGTGGCTGTCACGTTAGCTTGCAATGCTATGCTAACGTTTGTGTCCCTCTGCCTCCCTCTATTCTTGTGTGCCATACATGCATCTATTACAAACCCAGTTTCCATATGAGTTGGGAAATTGTGTTAGTTGTAAATATAAACGGAATACAATGATTTGCAAATCCTTTTCAACCCATATTCAGTTGAATATGCTACAAAGACAACATATTTGATGTTCAAACTGATAAACAATATTTTTTTGAAAATAATCATTAACTTTAGAATTTGATGCCAGCAACAGGTGACAAAGAAGTTAGGAAAGGTGGCAATAAATACTGATAAAGTTGATTAATACTCATCACTTATATGGAACATCCCACAGGTGTGCAGGCTAATTGGGAACAGGTGGGTGCCATGATCGGGTATGAAAGCAGCTTCCATGAAATGCTAAGTAATTCACAAACAAGTATGGGGCGAGGGTCAGCACTTTGAAAGCAATTTGTCGAACAGTTTTAGAACATTTCTCAACGAGCTATTGCAAGGAATTTAGGGATTTTACCATCTATGGTTCGTAAAATTATCAAAAAGTTCAGAGTCTGGAGAAATCACTGCACGTAAGCGATGATATTACGGACTTGTGATCCCTTAGGCGGTACTGCATCAAAAACCGGCATCAGTGTGTAAAGGATATCACCACATTGGCTCAGGAACACTTCATAAAACCACTGTGAGTAACTACAGTTGGTTGCTACATCTGTAAGTGCAAGTTAAAACTCTGCTAGGCAAAGTAAAAGCCATTTATCAACAATATCCTAAAACACCGCCAGCTTGGCTGGGCACGAGCTCATCTAGGATGGACTGATGCAAAGTGGAAGGGTGTTCTGTGGTCTGACGAGTCCACATTTCAAATTATATTTGGAAACAGAGGACGTGGTGTCCTCTGTAAAAAAGAGGTAAATAACCATTCGGATTGTTATAGGCGCAAAGTTCAAAAGCCAGCATCTGTGATGGTATGGGGGTGTATTAGTGCCCAAGGCATGGGTAACTTACACATCTGTGAAGGCACCATTATTGCTGAAAGGTCCATACAGGTTTTGGAGCAACACATGCTGCCATCCAAGCAACGTCATCATGGACTCCCCTGCTTATTTCAGCAAGACAAGCGTTACAACAGCGTGGCTTCGTAAAAAAAAGTGTGCGGGTGCTTTCCTGGCCCGCCTGCAGTCCAGACCTGTCTCCCATCGAAAATGTGTGGCGCATTATGAAGTGTAAAATACGAAGGTAGAGACCCTGGACTGTTGAAGGACTGAAGCTCTACATAAAACAAGAATGGGAAAGAATTCCACTTTCAAAGCTTCAACAATTAGTTTCCTCAGTTCCCAAACGTTTGTAGAGTGTTGTGAAAAGAAAAGGTGATGTAACACAGTGGTGAACATGCCCTTTCCCAACTACTTTGGCACGTGTTGCAGCCATGAAATTCTAAGTTAATTATTAAAAAAAATAAAGTTAATGAACTTTATTTGAACATCAAATATCTTATTTTTGTAGTGCATTCAACTGAATGTGGGTTGAAAAGGATTTGCAAATCATTGCATTCCATTTATATTTACATCCAACACAATTTCCCAACTCATATGGAAACGAGGTGTGTACATTGGCAAAGTGCACATGTGAACAGTGGACAGCACTTTATTGCAGACGCACACTCGGCTCATCAGCATTAAAGCTACTGACACTCAACATTTTGCGGAGGCTGAATGATTTTATCGCGATGATGTCATCGGTAGCAAGTGTGAGAGGTGGATTTTTATTTTTTTACGATGGAAGTTGTTTACATTTTTGCTGCAGTTGAGGCCAAAGAGTGACAACGCCAAGTTTTGATGTTTGAGGGAACAGTCGGAGGAGAACAGAGGCTGGAGAAAAATCAGAAGCCAGGCTTAGCAACACACACACACACACACACACACACACACACACACACACACACACACACACACACACACACACACACACACACTCTGTAGGCAAAAGTGCACAGCTGCTTGTGCGTGCACGTCTCTGAGAATTAGACCTCAAGTGCGTCTCCTTGTGTA